>NC_090179.1:35832353-35869853 GCF_024679245.1 Pseudorasbora parva | reverse complement strand
ATTGTGAAATGAGGCCATTCAAAGGTTGTGGGTTCGAGTCCCACCACAGTCGTAAATGTTGGTGTTTTGTTTTCTATATACTGCACAGTGTTTCCCGCAGGCAACAGAAAGTTTTTGAGGACTCTTGTTTGTCAATTAAATAATGTCAATCAAGTCAAAAGGCTTGGAATCATACCCGAGAACCGTCATAGAGGTATTTGAGTCACTGGCTTGTATCATGTAGATGCAGAACTTCACATATGTTCATATATGCATCAAATTGAATTGACATTTCTATATAAAATGCAGTGCAAGAAAACGACCATAACATGGAAGGGTCTGACCTGCTAGCTTCCATGATATCCCTCTATCTATGTAAATGGACTGCATTTATAAATGGATTTATGCATTTATATATGTAGGGTTGGGTCAAAAGGGTGAGACATTTGGCTAGTTTTCCATTTTCTCCACGTGCTGGGGTAGAGACGTCGATGCTAACGGGTATGAGGCCATTCAAATTGTTCTCTGTGGTTTACTACCACATTTGCTTACGGAAACTTCTTGGCACTTGCACACAAGGACCGGCCACCACAACAGAGAAGTGCCATACTTTGTTTTTCTTTCCGTAGCCTAAATGGTCGTTGCTAAAGGTTTCCTAGGTCACCCTTCCAGGTTCCTCACACAGGGCTTGGCGCCGTGGCTTAGTTGGTTAAAGCGCCTGTCTAGTAAACAGGAGATCCTGGGTTCGAATCCCAGCGGTGCCTTTTGCGAAACTCATGTGGCTAAAGTCTGTGCACCTTAGCGAGCATGTGATTTTCCCAGAATTGACCAAAAACGGTGAAACCGAGGTTTTCTTTGCAGATTTTTCAATTTTCATACCATCCCTCAGCTGTTGTCGGAGGACAGTGTCCAAAGCTCAAGCACAGTGGCAGCCAGGCGCCGTGGCTTAGCTGGTCAAAGCGCCTGTCTCGTAAACAGGAGATCCTGGGTTCGAATCCCAGCGGTGCCTCTCCACTGATACCTTTGCTCACTGGAATCTTTCTTGGACAGATGGCATCAGCATTTTGAATCATGTTTCAATTGTGCAGAGGCTCGAGGACCTGTCTTTTCTGCCCACAAAGTTTAAAAAGCTTCACACTGCTGGACGTTCAAATGCCCAGAAGAAAAACCATCACGTGGCCAATACATGCAACCAGCCAGGCTCTGTGGCGCAATGGATAGCGCATTGGACTTCTAGATTGTGAAATGAGGCCATTCAAAGGTTGTGGGTTCGAGTCCCACCAGAGTCGTAAATGTTGGTGTTTTGTTTTCTATATACTGCACAGTGTTTCCCGCAGGCAACAGAAAGTTTTTGAGGACTCTTGTTTTCAACGTATTCAAATAAATAATGTCAATCAAGTCAAAAGGCTTGGAATCATACCCGAGAACCGTCATAGAGGTATTTGAGTCACTGGCTTGTATCATGTAGATGCAGAACTTCACATATGTTCATATATGCATCAAATTGAATTGACATTTCTATATAAAATGCAGTGCAAGAAAACGACCATAACATGGAAGGGTCAGACCTGCTAGCTTCCATGATATCCCTCTATCTATGTAGGGTTGGGTCAAAAGGGTGATACATTTGGCTAGTTTTCCATTTTCTCCACGTGCTGGGGTAGAGACGTCGATGCTAACGGGTATGAGGCCATTCAAATTGTTCTCTGTGGTATACTACCACATTTGCCTTCCGAAACTTCTTGGCACTTGCACACATGGACCGGCCACCACAACAGAGAAGTGCCATACTTTGTTTTTCTTTCCGTAGCCTAAATGGTCTTTGCTAAAGGTTTCCTGGGTCGCCCTTCCAGGTTCCTCACACAGGGCTTGGCGCCGTGGCTTAGTTGGTTAAAGCGCCTCTCTAGTAAACAGGAGATCCTGGGTTCGAATCCCAGCGGTGCCTTTGGCGAAACTCATGTGGCTCAAGTCTGTGCACCTTAGCGAGCATGTGATTTTCCCAGAATTGACCAAAAACGGTGAAACCGAGGTTTTCTTTGCAGATTTTTCAATTTTCATACCATCCCTCAGCTGTTGTCGGAGGACAGTGTCCAAAGCTCAAGCACAGTGGCAGCCAGGCGCCGTGGCTTAGCTGGTCAAAGCGCCTGTCTCGTAAACAGGAGATCCTGGGTTCGAATCCCAGCGGTGCCTCTCCACTGATACCTTTGCTCACTGGAATCTTTCTTGGACAGATGGCATCAGCATTTTGAATCATGTTTCAATTGTGCAGAGGCTCGAGGACCTGTCTTTTCTGCCCACAAAGTTTAAAAAGCTTCACACTGCTGGACGTTCAAATGCCCAGAAGAAAAACCATCACGTGGCCAATACATGCAACCAGCCAGGCTCTGTGGCGCAATGGATAGCGCATTGGACTTCTAGATTGTGAAATGAGGCCATTCAAAGGTTGTGGGTTCGAGTCCCACCAGAGTCGTAAATGTTGGTGTTTTGTTTTCTATATACTGCACAGTGTTTCCCGCAGGCAACAGAAAGTTTTTGAGGACTCTTGTTTTCAACGTATTCAAATAAATAATGTCAATCAAGTCAAAAGGCTTGGAATCATACCCGAGAACCGTCATAGAGGTATTTGAGTCACTGGCTTGTATCATGTAGATGCAGAACTTCACATATGTTCATATATGCATCAAATTGAATTGACATTTCTATATAAAATGCAGTGCAAGAAAACGACCATAACATGGAAGGGTCAGACCTGCTAGCTTCCATGATATCCCTCTATCTATGTAGGGTTGGGTCAAAAGGGTGATACATTTGGCTAGTTTTCCATTTTCTCCACGTGCTGGGGTAGAGACGTCGATGCTAACGGGTATGAGGCCATTCAAATTGTTCTCTGTGGTATACTACCACATTTGCCTTCCGAAACTTCTTGGCACTTGCACACATGGACCGGCCACCACAACAGAGAAGTGCCATACTTTGTTTTTCTTTCCGTAGCCTAAATGGTCTTTGCTAAAGGTTTCCTGGGTCGCCCTTCCAGGTTCCTCACACAGGGCTTGGCGCCGTGGCTTAGTTGGTTAAAGCGCCTCTCTAGTAAACAGGAGATCCTGGGTTCGAATCCCAGCGGTGCCTTTGGCGAAACTCATGTGGCTCAAGTCTGTGCACCTTAGCGAGCATGTGATTTTCCCAGAATTGACCAAAAACGGTGAAACCGAGGTTTTCTTTGCAGATTTTTCAATTTTCATACCATCCCTCAGCTGTTGTCGGAGGACAGTGTCCAAAGCTAATGCGCAGTGGCAGCCAGGCGCGGTGGCTTAGCTGGTCAAAGCGCCTGTCTCGTAAACAGGAGATCCTGGGTTTGAATCCCAGCGGTGCCTGTCCTCTGATACCTTTGCTCACTGGAATCTTTCTTGGACAGAGGGCATCAGCATTTTGAATCATGTTTCAATTGTGCAGAGGCTCGAGGACCTGTCTTTCCTGCCCACAGAGTTTAAAAATCTTCACACTGCTGGACGTTCAAATGCCCAGAAGAAAAAACATCACGTGGCCCAGACAGGAAGTCAGACAGGCTCTGTGGCGCAATGGATAGCGCGTTGGACTTCTAGATTGTGTAATGAGGCCATTCAAAGGTTGTGGGTTCGAGTCCCACCAGAGTCGTAAATGTTGGTGTTTTGTTTTCTATATACTGCACAGTGTTTCCCGCAGGCAACAGAAAGTTTTTGAGGACTCTTGTTTTCAACGTATTCAAATAAATAATGTCAATCAAGTCAAAAGGCTTGGAATCATACCCGAGAACCGTCATAGAGGTATTTGAGTCACTGGCTTGTATCATGTAGATGCAGAACTTCACATATGTTCATATATGCATCAAATTGAATTGACATTTCTATATAAAATGCAGTGCAAGAAAACGACCATAACATGGAAGGGTCTGACCTGCTAGCTTCCATGATATCCCTCTATCTATGTAGGGTTGGGTCAAAAGGGTGATACATTTGGATAGTTTTCCATTTTCTCCACGTGCTGGGGTAGAGACGTCGATGCTAACGGGTATGAGGCCATTCAAATTGTTCTCTGTGGTTTACTACCACATTTGCTTACGGAAACTTCTTGGCACTTGCACACAAGGACCGGCCACCACAACAGAGAAGTGCCATACTTTGTTTTTCTTTCCGTAGCCTAAATGGCCGTTGCTAAAGGTTTCCTAGGTCACCCTTCCAGGTTCCTCACACAGGGCTTGGCGCCGTGGCTTAGTTGGTTAAAGCGCCTGTCTAGTAAACAGGAGATCCTGGGTTTGAATCCCAGCGGTGCCTTTGGCGAAACTCATGTGGCTAAAGTCTGTGCACCTTAGCGAGCATGTGATTTTCCCAGAATTGACCAAAAACGGTGAAACCGAGGTTTTCTTTGCAGATTTTTCCACTTTCATACCATCCCTCAGCTGTTGTCGGAGGACAGTGTCCAAAGCTAAAGCGCAGTGGCAGCCAGGCGCCGTGGCTTAGCTGGTCAAAGCGCCTGTCTCGTAAACAGGAGATCCTGGGTTCGAATCCCAGCGGTGCCTCTCCACTGATACCTTTGCTCACTGGAATCTTTCTTGGACAGAGGGCATCAGCATTTTGAATCATGTTTCAATTGTGCAGAGGCTCGAGGACCTGTCTTTTCTGCCCACAAAGTTTAAAAAGCTTCACACTGCTGGACGTTCAAATGCCCAGAAGAAAAACCATCACGTGGCCAATACATGCAACCAGCCAGGCTCTGTGGCGCAATGGATAGCGCATTGGACTTCTAGATTGTGAAATGAGGCCATTCAAAGGTTGGGGGTTCGAGTCCCACCAGAGTCGTAAATGTTGGTGTTTTGTTTTCTATATACTGCACAGTGTTTCCCGCAGGCAACAGAAAGTTTTTGAGGACTCTTGTTTTCAACGTATTCAAATAAATAATGTCAATCAAGTCAAAAGGCTTGGAATCATACCCGAGAACCGTCATAGAGGTATTTGAGTCACTGGCTTGTATCATGTAGATGCAGAACTTCACATATGTTCATATATGCATCAAATTGAATTGACATTTCTATATAAAATGCAGTGCAAGAAAACGACCATAACATGGAAGGGTCAGACCTGCTAGATTCCATGATATCCCTCTATCTATGTAGGGTTGGGTAAAAAGGGTGATACATTTGGCTAGTTTTCCATTTTCTCCACGTGCTGGGGTAGAGACGTAGATGCTAACGGGTATGAGGCCATTCAAATTGTTCTCTGTGGTTTACTACCACATTTGCCTTCGGAAACTTCTTGGCACTTGCACACATGGACCGGCCACCACAACAGAGAAGTGCCATACTTTGTTTTTCTTTCCGTAGCCTAAATGGTCTTTGCTAAAGGTTTCCTGGGTCGCCCTTCCAGGCTCCTCACACAGGGCTTGGCGCCGTGGCTTAGTTGGTTAAAGCGCCTGTCTAGTAAACAGGAGATCCTGGGTTTGAATCCCAGCGGTGCCTTTGGCGAAACTCATGTGGCTCAAGTCTGTGCACCTTAGCGAGCATGTGATTTTCCCAGAATTGACCAAAAACAGTGAAACCGAGGTTTTCTTTGCAGATTTTTCCATTTTCATACCATCCCTCAGCTGTTGTCGGAGGACAGTGTCCAAAGCTAATGCGCAGTGGCAGCCAGGCGTCGTGGCTTAGCTGGTCAAAGCGCATGTCTCGTAAACAGGAGATCCTGGGTTCGAATCCCAGCGGTGCCTGTCCTCTGATACCTTTGCTCACTGGAATCTTTCTTGGACAGAGGGCATCAGCATTTTGAATCATGTTTCAATTGTGCAGAGGCTCGAGGACCTGTCTTTCCTGCCCACAGAGTTTAAAAAGCTTCACACTGCTGGACGTTCAAATGCCCAGAAGAAAAACCATCACGTGGCCAATACATGCAACCAGCCAGGCTCTGTGGCGCAATGGATAGCGCATTGGACTTCTAGATTGTGAAATGAGGCCATTCAAAGGTTGGGGGTTCGAGTCCCACCAGAGTCGTAAATGTTGGTGTTTTGTTTTCTATATACTGCACAGTGTTTCCCGCAGGCAACAGAAAGTTTTTGAGGACTCTTGTTTTCAACGTATTCAAATAAATAATGTCAATCAAGTCAAAAGGCTTGGAATCATACCCGAGAACCGTCATAGAGGTATTTGAGTCACTGGCTTGTATCATGTAGATGCAGAACTTCACATATGTTCATATATGCATCAAATTGAATTGACATTTCTATATAAAATGCAGTGCAAGAAAACGACCATAACATGGAAGGGTCAGACCTGCTAGCTTCCATGATATCCCTCTATCTATGTAGGGTTGGGTCAAAAGGGTGATACATTTGGCTAGTTTTCCATTTTCTCCACGTGCTGGGGTAGAGACGTAGATGCTAACGGGTATGAGGCCATTCAAATTGTTCTCTGTGGTTTACTACCACATTTGCCTTCGGAAACTTCTTGGCACTTGCACACATGGACCGGCCACCACAACAGAGAAGTGCCATACTTTGTTTTTCTTTCCGTAGCCTAAATGGTCTTTGCTAAAGGTTTCCTGGGTCGCCCTTCCAGGCTCCTCACACAGGGCTTGGCGCCGTGGCTTAGTTGGTTAAAGCGCCTGTCTAGTAAACAGGAGATCCTGGGTTCGAATCCCAGCGGTGCCTTTGGCGAAACTCATGTGGCTCAAGTCTGTGCACCTTAGCGAGCATGTGATTTTCCCAGAATTGACCAAAAACGGTGAAACCGAGGTTTTCTTTGCAGATTTTTCCATTTTCATACCATCCCTCAGCTGTTGTCTTAGGACAGTGTCCAAAGCTAATGCGCAGTGGCAGCCAGGCGCCGTGGCTTAGCTGGTCAAAGCGCATGTCTCGTAAACAGGAGATCCTGGGTTCGAATCCCAGCGGTGCCTGTCCTCTGATACCTTTGCTCACTGGAATCTTTCTTGGACAGAGGGCATCAGCATTTTGAATCATGTTTCAATTGTGCAGAGGCTCGAGGACCTGTCTTTCCTGCCCACAGAGTTTAAAAAGCTTCACACTGCTGGACGTTCAAATGCCCAGAAGAAAAAACATCACGTGGCCAATACATGCAACCAGCCAGGCTCTGTGGCGCAATGGATAGCGCATTGGACTTCTAGATTGTGAAATGAGGCCATTCAAAGGTTGTGGGTTCGAGTCCCACCAGAGTCGTAAATGTTGGTGTTTTGGTTTCTATATACTGCACAGTGTTTCCCGCAGGCAACAGAAAGTTTTTGAGGACTCTTGTTTTCAACGTATTCAAATAAATAATGTCAATCAAGTCAAAAGGCTTGGAATCATACCCGAGAACCGTCATAGAGGTATTTGAGTCACTGGCTTGTATCATGTAGATGCAGAACTTCACATATGTTCATATATGCATCAAATTGAATTGACATTTCTATATAAAATGCAGTGCAAGAAAACGACCATAACATGGAAGGGTCAGACCTGCTAGATTCCATGATATCCCTCTATCTATGTAGGGTTGGGTAAAAAGGGTGATACATTTGGCTAGTTTTCCATTTTCTCCACGTGCTGGGGTAGAGACGTCGATGC
Organism: Pseudorasbora parva; assembly: GCF_024679245.1. Taxonomy (NCBI): domain Eukaryota; kingdom Metazoa; phylum Chordata; class Actinopteri; order Cypriniformes; family Gobionidae; genus Pseudorasbora; species Pseudorasbora parva. Next base: position 35,862,293 of record NC_090179.1, on the reverse strand, counting down.
TAACGGGTATGAGGCCATTCAAATTGTTCTCTGTGGTTTACTACCACATTTGCCTTCGGAAACTTCTTGGCACTTGCACACATGGACAGGCCACCACAACAGAGAAGTGCCATACTTTGTTTTTCTTTCCGTAGCCTAAATGGTCTTTGCTAAAGGTTTCCTGGGTCGCCCTTCCAGGCTCCTCACACAGGGCTTGGCGCCGTGGCTTAGTTGGTTAAAGCGCCTGTCTAGTAAACAGGAGATCCTGGGTTTGAATCCCAGCGGTGCCTTTGGCGAAACTCATGTGGCTCAAGTCTGTGCACCTTAGCGAGCATGTGATTTTCCCAGAATTGACCAAAAACAGTGAAACCGAGGTTTTCTTTGCAGATTTTTCCATTTTCATACCATCCCTCAGCTGTTGTCGGAGGACAGTGTCCAAAGCTAATGCGCAGTGGCAGCCAGGCGCCGTGGCTTAGCTGGTCAAAGCGCATGTCTCGTAAACAGGAGATCCTGGGTTCGAATCCCAGCGGTGCCTGTCCTCTGATACCTTTGCTCACTGGAATCTTTCTTGGACAGAGGGCATCAGCATTTTGAATCATGTTTCAATTGTGCAGAGGCTCGAGGACCTGTCTTTCCTGCCCACAGAGTTTAAAAAGCTTCACACTGCTGGACGTTCAAATGCCCAGAAGAAAAACCATCACGTGGCCAATACATGCAACCAGCCAGGCTCTGTGGCGCAATGGATAACGCATTGGACTTCTAGATTGTGAAATGAGGCCATTCAAAGGTTGTGGGTTCGAGTCCCCCCAGAGTCGTAAATGTTGGTGTTTTGTTTTCTATATACTGCACAGTGTTTCCCGCAGGCAACAGAAAGTTTTTGAGGACTCTTGTTTTCAACGTATTCAAATAAATAATGTCAATCAAGTCAAAAGGCTTGGAATCATACCCGAGAACCGTAGAGGTATTTGAGTCACTGGCTTGTATCATGTAGATGCAGAACTTCACATATGTTCATATATGCATCAAATTGAATTGACATTTCTATATAAAATGCAGTGCAAGAAAACGACCATAACATGGAAGGGTCAGACCTGCTAGCTTCCATGATATCCCTCTATCTATGTAGGGTTGGGTCAAAAGGGTGATACATTTGGCTAGTTTTCCATTTTCTCCACGTGCTGGGGTAGAGACGTAGATGCTAACGGGTATGAGGCCATTCAAATTGTTCTCTGTGGTTTACTACCACATTTGCCTTCGGAAACTTCTTGGCACTTGCACACATGGACCGGCCACCACAACAGAGAAGTGCCATACTTTGTTTTTCTTTCCGTAGCCTAAATGGTCTTTGCTAAAGGTTTCCTGGGTCGCCCTTCCAGGCTCCTCACACAGGGCTTGGCGCCGTGGCTTAGTTGGTTAAAGCGCCTGTCTAGTAAACAGGAGATCCTGGGTTCGAATCCCAGCGGTGCCTTTGGCGAAACTCATGTGGCTCAAGTCTGTGCACCTTAGCGAGCATGTGATTTTCCCAGAATTGACCAAAAACGGTGAAACCGAGGTTTTCTTTGCAGATTTTTCCATTTTCATACCATCCCTCAGCTGTTGTCGGAGGACAGTGTCCAAAGCTAAAGTGCAGTGGCAGCCAGGCGCCGTGGCTTAGCTGGTCAAAGCGCCTGTCTCGTAAACAGGAGATCCTGGGTTCGAATCCCAGCGGTGCCTGTCCTCTGATACCTTTGCTCACTGGAATCTTTCTTGGACAGAGGGCATCAGCATTTTGAATCATGTTTCAATTGTGCAGAGGCTCGAGGCGCTGTCTTTCCTGCCCACAGAGTTTAAAAAGCTTCACACTGCTGGACGTTCAAATGCCCAGAAGAAAAAACATCACGTGGCCAATACATGCAACCAGCCAGGCTCTGTGGTGCAATGGATAGCGCATTGGACTTCTAGATTGTGAAATGAGGCCATTCAAAGGTTGTGGGTTCGAGTCCCACCAGAGTCGTAAATGTTGGTGTTTTGTTTTCTATATACTGCACAGTGTTTCCCGCAGGCAACAGAAAGTTTTTGAGGACTCTTGTTTTCAACGTATTCAAATAAATAATGTCAATCAAGTCAAAAGGCTTGGAATCATACCCGAGAACCGTCATAGAGGTATTTGAGTCACTGGCTTGTATCATGTAGATGCAGAACTTCACATATGTTCATATATGCATCAAATTGAATTGACATTTCTATATAAAATGCAGTGCAAGAAAACGACCATAACATGGAAGGGTCAGACCTGCTAGCTTCCATGATATCCCTCTATCTATGTAGGGTTGGGTCAAAAGGGTGATACATTTGGCTAGTTTTCCATTTTCTCCACGTGCTGGGGTAGAGACGTCGATGCTAACGGGTATGAGGCCATTCAAATTGTTCTCTGTGGTTTACTACCACATTTGCTTACGGAAACTTCTTGGCACTTGCACACAAGGACCGGCCACCACAACAGAGAAGTGCCATACTTTGTTTTTCTTTCCGTAGCCTAAATGGTCGTTGCTAAAGGTTTCCTAGGTCACCCTTCCAGATTCCTCACACAGCGCTTGGCGCCGTGGCTTAGTTGGTTAAAGCGCCTGTCTAGTGAACAGGAGATCCTGGGTTCGAATCCCAGCGGTGCCTTTGCCGAAACTCATGTGGCTCAAGTCTGTGCACCTTAGCGAGCATGTGATTTTCCCAGAATTGACCAAAAACGGTGAAACCGAGGTTTTCTTTGCAGATTTTTCCATTTTCATACCATCCCTCAGCTGTTGTCGGAGGACAGTGTCCAAAGCTCAAGCGCAGTGGCAGCCAGGCGCCGTGGCTTAGCTGGTCAAAGCGCCTGTCTCGTAAACAGGAGATCCTGGGTTCGAATCCCAGCGGTGCCTCTCCACTTATACCTTTGCTCACTGGAATCTTTCTTGGACTGAGGGCATCAGCATTTTGAATCATGTTTCAATTGTGCAGAGGCTCGAGGACCTGTCTTTTCTGCCCACAAAGTTTAAAAAGCTTCACACTGCTGGACGTTCAAATGCCCAGAAGAAAAACCATCACGTGGCCAATACATTCAACCAGCCAGGCTCTGTGGCGCAATGGATAGCGCATTGGACTTCTAGATTGTGAAATGAGGCCATTCAAAGGTTGTGGGTTGGAGTCCCACCAGAGTCGTAAATGTTGGTGTTTTGTTTTCTATATACTGGACAGTGTTTCCCGCAGGCAACAGAAAGTTTTTGAGGACTCTTGTTTTCAACGTATTCAAATAAATAATGTCAATCAAGTCAAAAGGCTTGGAATCATACCCGAGAACCGTCATAGAGGTATTTGAGTCACTGGCTTGTATCATGTAGATGCAGAACTTCACATATGTTCATATATGCATCAAATTGAATTGACATTTCTATATAAAATGTAGTGCAAGAAAACGACCATAACATGGAAGGGTTCAGACCTGCTAGCTTCCATGATATCCCTCTATCTATGTAGGGTTGAGTCAAAAGGGTGATACATTTGGCTAGTTTTCCATTTTCTCCACGTGCTGGGGTAGAGACGTCGATGCTAACGGGTATGAGGCCATTCAAATTGTTCTCTGTGGTTTACTACCACATTTGCCTTCGGAAACTTCTTGGCACTTGCACACATGGACCGGCCACCACAACAGAGAAGTGCCATACTTTGTTTTTCTTTCCGTAGCCTAAATGGTCTTTGCTAAAGGTTTCCTGGGTCGCCCTTCCAGGTTCCTCACACAGGGCTTGGCGCCGTGGCTTAGTTGGTTAAAGCGCCTGTCTAGTAAACAGGAGATCTTGGGTTCGAATCCCAGCGGTGCCTTTGGCGAAAATCATGTGGCTAAAGTCTGTGCACCTTAGCGAGCATGTGATTTTCCCAGAATTGACCAAAAACGGTGAAACCGAGGTTTTCTTTGCAGATTTTTCCATTTTCATACCATCCCTCAGCTGTTGTCGGAGGACAGTGTCCAAAGCTAAAGCGCAGTGGCAGCCAGGCGCCGTGGCTTAGCTGGTCAAAGCGCCTGTCTCGTAAACAGGAGATCCTGGGTTCGAATCCCAGCGGTGCCTCTCCACTGATACCTTTGCTCACTGGAATCTTTCTTGGACAGAGGGCATCAGCATTTTGAATCATGTTTCAATTGTGCAGAGGCTCGAGGACCTGTCTTTTCTGCCCACAAAGTTTAAAAAGCTTCACACTGCTGGACGTTCAAATGCCCAGAAGAAAAACCATCACGTGGCCAATACATGCAACCAGCCAGGCTCTGTGGCGCAATGGATAGCGCATTGGACTTCTAGATTGTGAAATGAGGCCATTCAAAGGTTGTGGGTTTGAGTCCCACCAGAGTCGTAAATGTTGGTGTTTTGTTTTCTATATACTGCACAGTGTTTCCCGCAGGCAACAGAAAGTTTTTGAGGACTCTTGTTTTCAACGTATTCAAATAAATAATGTCAATCAAGTCAAAAGGCTTGGAATCATACCCGAGAACCGTCATAGAGGTATTTGAGTCACTGGCTTGTATCATGTAGATGCAGAACTTCACATATGTTCATATATGCATCAAATTGAATTGACATTTCTATATAAAATGTAGTGCAAGAAAACGACCATAACATGGAAGGGTCAGACCTGCTAGCTTCCATGATATCCCTCTATCTATGTAGTGTTGGGTCAAAAGGGTGATACATTTGGCTAGTTTTCCATTTTCTCCACGTGCTGGGGTAGAGACGTCGATGCTAACGGGTATGAGGCCATTCAAATTGTTCTCTGTGGTTTACTACCACATTTGCTTACGGAAACTTCTTGGCACTTGCACACAAGGACCGGCCACCACAACAGAGAAGTGCCATACTTTGTTTTTCTTTCCGTAGCCTAAATGGTCGTTGCTAAAGGTTTCCTAGGTCACCCTTCCAGGTTCCCCACACAGGGCTTGGCGCCGTGGCTTAGTTGGTTAAAGCGCCTGTCTAGTAAACAGGAGATCCTGAGTTCGTATCCCAGCGGTGCCTTTGGCGAAACTCATGTGGCTAAAGTCTGTGCACCTTAGCGAGCATGTGATTTTCCCAGAATTGACCAAAAACGGTGAAACCGTGTTTTTCTTTGCAGATTTTTCCATTTTCATACCATCCCTCAGCTGTTGTCGGAGGACAGTGTCCAAAGCTAAAGCGCAGTGGCAGCCAGGCGCCGTGGCTTAGCTGGTCAAAGCGCCTGTCTCGTAAACAGGAGATCCTGGGTTCGAATCCCAGCGGTGCCTCTCCACTGATACCTTTGCTCACTGGAATCTTTCTTGGACAGAGGGCATCAGCATTTTGAATCATGTTTCAATTGTGCAGAGGCTCGAGGACCTGTCTTTTCTGCCCACAAAGTTTAAAAAGCTTCACACTGCTGGACGTTCAAATGCCCAGAAGAAAAACCATCACGTGGCCAATACATGCAACCAGCCAGGCTCTGTGGCGCAATGGATAGCGCATTGGACTTCTAGATTGTGAAATGAGGCCATTCAAAGGTTGTGGGTTCGAGTCCCACCAGAGTCGTAAATGTTGGTGTTTTGTTTTCTATATACTGCACAGTGTTTCCCGCAGGCAACAGGAAGTTTTTGAGGACTCTTGTTTTCAACGTATTCAAATAAATAATGTCAATCAAGTCAAAAGGCTTGGAATCATACCCGAGAACCGTCATAGAGGTATTTGAGTCACTGGCTTGTATCATGTAGATGCAGAACTTCACATATGTTCATATATGCATCAAATTGAATTGACATTTCTATATAAAATGCAGTGCAAGAAAACGACCATAACATGGAAGGGTCAGACCTGCTAGCTTCCATGATATCCCTCTATCTATGTAGGGTTGGGTCAAAAGGGTGATACATTTGGCTAGTTTTCCATTTTCTCCACGTGCTGGGGTAGAGACGTCGATGCTAACGGGTATGAGGCCATTCAAATTGTTCTCTGTGGTTTACTACCACATTTGCTTACGGAAACTTCTTGGCACTTGCACACAAGGACCGGCCACCACAACAGAGAAGTGCCATACTTTGTTTTTCTTTCCGTAGCCTAAATAGTCGTTGCTAAAGGTTTCCTAGGTCACCCTTCCAGATTCCTCACACAGGGCTTGGCGCCGTGGCTTAGTTGGTTAAAGCGCCTGTCTAGTAAACAGGAGATCCTGGGTTCGAATCCCAGCGGTGCCTTTGGCGAAACTCATGTGGCTCAAGTCTGTGCACCTTAGCGAGCATGTGATTTTCCCAGAATTGACCAAAAACGGTGAAACCGAGGTTTTCTTTGCAGATTTTTCCATTTTCATACCATCCCTCAGCTGTTGTCGGAGGACAGTGTCCAAAGCTCAAGCGCAGTGGCAGCCAGGCGCCGTGGCTTAGCTGGTCAAAGCGCCTGTCTCGTAAACAGGAGATCCTGGGTTCGAATCCCAGCGGTGCCTCTCCACTGATACCTTTGCTCACTGGAATCTTTCTTGGACAGAGGGCATCAGCATTTTGAATCATGTTTCAATTGTGCAGAGGCTCGAGGACCTGTCTTTTCTGCCCACAAAGTTTAAAAAGCTTCACACTGCTGGACGTTCAAATGCCCAGAAGAAAAACCATCACGTGGCCAATACATGCAACCAGCCAGGCTCTGTGGCGCAATGGATAGCGCATTGGACTTCTAGATTGTGAAATGAGGCCATTCAAAGGTTGTGGGTTCGAGTCCCACCAGAGTCGTAAATGTTGGTGTTTTGTTTTCTATATACTGCACAGTGTTTCCCGCAGGCAACAGAAAGTTTTTGAGGACTCTTGTTTTCAACGTATTCAAATAAATAATGTCAATCAAGTCAAAAGGCTTGGAATCATACCCGAGAACCGTCATAGAGGTATTTGAGTCACTGGCTTGTATCATGTAGATGCAGAACTTCACATATGTTCATATATGCATCAAATTGAATTGACATTTCTATATAAAATGCAGTGCAAGAAAACGACCATAACATTGAAGGGTCAGACCTGCTAGCTTCCATGATATCCCTCTATCTATGTAGGGTTGGGTCAAAAGGGTGATACATTTGGCTAGTTTTCCATTTTCTCCACGTGCTGGGGTAGAGACGTCGATGCTAACGGGTATGAGGCCATTCAAATTGTTCTCTGTGGTTTACTACCACATTTGCCTTCCGAAACTTCTTGGCACTTGCACACATGGACCGGCCACCACAACAGAGAAGTGCCATACTTTGTTTTTCTTTCCGTAGCCTAAATGGTCTTTGCTAAAGGTTTCCTGGGTCGCCCTTCCAGGTTCCTCACACAGGGCTTGGTGCCGTGGCTTAGTTGGTTAAAGCGCCTGTCTAGTAAACAGGAGATCCTGGGTTCGAATCCCAGCGGTGCCTTTGGCGAAACTCATGTGGCTCAAGTCTGTGCACCTTAGCGAGCATGTGATTTTCCCAGAATTGACCAAAAACGGTGAAACCGAGGTTTTCTTTGCAGATTTTTCCATTTTCATACCATCCCTCAGCTGTTGTCGGAGGACAGTGTCCAAAGCTCAAGCGCAGTGGCAGCCAGGCGCCGTGGCATAGCTGGTCAAAGCGCCTGTCTCGTAAACAGGAGATCCTGGGTTCGAATCCCAGCGGTGCCTCTCCACTGATACCTTTGCTCACTGGAATCTTTCTTGGACAGAGGGCATCAGCATTTTGAATCATGTTTCAATTGTGCAGAGGCTCGAGGACCTGTCTTTTCTGCCCACAAAGTTTAAAAAGCTTCACACTGCTGGACGTTCAAATGCCCAGAAGAAAAACCATCACATGGCCAATACATGCAACCGGCCAGGCTCTGTGGCGCGATGGATAGCGCATTGGACTTCTAGATTGTGAAATGAGGCCATTCAAAGGTTGTGGGTTCGAGTCCCACCACAGTCGTAAATGTTGGGGTTTTGTTTTCTATATACTGCACAGTGTTTCCCGCAGGCAACAGAAAGTTTTTGAGGACTCTTGTTTTCAACGTATTCAAATAAATAATGTCAATCAAGTCAAAAGGCTTGGAATCATACCCGAGAACCGTCATAGAGGTATTTGAGTCACTGGCTTGTATCATGTAGATGCAGAACTTCACATATGTTCATATATGCATCAAATTGAATTGACATTTCTATATAAAATGCAGTGCAAGAAAACGACCATAACATGGAAGGGTCAGACCTGCTAGCTTCCATGATATCCCTCTATCTATGTAGGGTTGGGTCAAAAGGGTGATACATTTGGCTAGTTTTCCATTTTCTCCACGTGCTGGGGTAGAGACGTCGATGCTAACGGGTATGAGGCCATTCAAATTGTTCTCTGTGGTTTACTACCACATTTGCTTTCGGAAACTTCTTGGCACTTGCACACATGGACCGGCCACCACAACAGAGAAGTGCCATACTTTGTTTTTCTTTCCGTAGCCTAAATGGTCTTTGCTAAAGGTTTCCTGGGTCGCCCTTCCAGGTTCCTCACACAGGGCTTGGCGCTGTGGCTTAGTTGGTTAAAGCGCCTGTCTAGTAAACAGGAGATCCTGGGTTCGAATCCCAGTGGTGCCTTTGGCGAAACTCATGTGGCTCAAGTCTGTGCACCTTAGCGAGCATGTGATTTTCCCAGAATTGACCAAAAACGGTGAAACCGAGGTTTTCTTTGCAGATTTTTCCATTTTCATACCATCCCCCAGCTGTTGTCGGAGGACAGTGTCCAAAGCTCAAGCGCAGTGGCAGCCAGGCGCCGTGGCTTAGCTGGTCAAAGCGCCTGTCTCGTAAACAGGAGATCCTGGGTTCGAATCCCAGCGGTGCCTCTCCACTGATACCTTTGCTCACTGGAATCTTTCTTGGACAGAGGGCATCAGCATTTTGAATCATGTTTCAATTGTGCAGAGGCTTGAGGACCTGTCTTTTCTGCCCACAAAGTTTAAAAAGCTTCACACTGCTGGACGTTCAAATGCCCAGAAGAAAAACCATCACGTGGCCAATACATGCAACCAGCCAGGCTCTGTGGCGCAATGGATAGCGTATTGGACTTCTAGATTGTGAAATGAGGCCATTCAAAGGTTGTGGGTTCGAGTCCCACCAGAGTCGTAAATGTTGGTGTTTTGTTTTCTATATACTGCACAGTGTTTCCCGCAGGCAACAGGAAGTTTTTGAGGACTCTTGTTTTCAACGTATTCAAATAAATAATGTCAATCAAGTCAAAAGGCTTGGAATCATACCCGAGAACCGTCATAGAGGTATTTGAGTCACTGGCTTGTATCATGTAGATGCAGAACTTCACATATGTTCATATATGCATCAAATTGAATTGACATTTCTATATAAAATGCAGTGCAAGAAAACGACCATAACATGGAAGGGTCAGACCTGCTAGCTTCCATGATATCCCTCTATCTATGTAGGGTTGGGTCAAAAGGGTGATACATTTGGCTAGTTTTCCATTTTCTCCACGTGCTGGGGTAGAGACGTCGATGCTAACGGGTATGAGGCCATTCAAATTGTTCTCTGTGGTTTACTACCACATTTGCTTACGGAAACTTCTTGGCACTTGCACACAAGGACCGGCCACCACAACAGAGAAGTGCCATACTTTGTTTTTCTTTCCGTAGCCTAAATAGTCGTTGCTAAAGGTTTCCTAGGTCACCCTTCCAGATTCCTCACACAGGGCTTGGCGCCGTGGCTTAGTTGGTTAAAGCGCCTGTCTAGTAAACAGGAGATCCTGGGTTCGAATCCCAGCGGTGCCTTTGGCGAAACTCATGTGGCTCAAGTCTGTGCACCTTAGCGAGCATGTGATTTTCCCAGAATTGACCAAAAACGGTGAAACCGAGGTTTTCTTTGCAGATTTTTCCATTTTCATACCATCCCTCAGCTGTTGTCGGAGGACAGTGTCCAAAGCTCAAGCGCAGTGGCAGCCAGGCGCCGTGGCTTAGCTGGTCAAAGCGCCTGTCTCGTAAACAGGAGATCCTGGGTTCGAATCCCAGCGGTGCCTCTCCACTGATACCTTTGCTCACTGGAATCTTTCTTGGACAGAGGGCATCAGCATTTTGAATCATGTTTCAATTGTGCAGAGGCTCGAGGACCTGTCTTTTCTGCCCACAAAGTTTAAAAAGCTTCACACTGCTGGACGTTCAAATGCCCAGAAGAAAAACCATCACGTGGCCAATACATCCAACCAGCCAGGCTCTGTGGCGCAATGGATAGCGCATTGGACTTCTAGATTGTGAAATGAGGCCATTCAAAGGTTGTGGGTTCGAGTCCCACCAGAGTCGTAAATGTTGGTGTTTTGTTTTCTATATACTGCACAGTGTTTCCCGCAGGCAACAGAAAGTTTTTGAGGACTCTTGTTTTCAACGTATTCAAATAAATAATGTCAATCAAGTCAAAAGGCTTGGAATCATACCCGAGAACCGTCATAGAGGTATTTGAGTCACTGGCTTGTATCATGTAGATGCAGAACTTCACATATGTTCATATATGCATCAAATTGAATTGACATTTCTATATAAAATGCAGTGCAAGAAAACGACCATAACATGGAAGGGTCAGACCTGCTAGCTTCCATGATATCCCTCTATCTATGTAGGGTTGGGTCAAAAGGGTGATACATTTGGCTAGTTTTCCATTTTCTCCACGTGCTGGGGTAGAGACGTCGATGCTAACGGGTATGAGGCCATTCAAATTGTTCTCTGTGGTTTACTACCACATTTGCCTTCCGAAACTTCTTGGCACTTGCACACATGGACCGGCCACCACAACAGAGAAGTGCCATACTTTGTTTTTCTTTCCGTAGCCTAAATGGTCTTTGCTAAAGGTTTCCTGGGTCGCCCTTCCAGGTTCCTCACACAGGGCTTGGCGCTGTGGCTTAGTTGGTTAAAGCGCCTGTCTAGTAAACAGGAGATCCTGGGTTCGAATCCCAGTGGTGCCTTTGGCGAAACTCATGTGGCTCAAGTCTGTGCACCTTAGCGAGCATGTGATTTTCCCAGAATTGACCAAAAACGGTGAAACCGAGGTTTTCTTTGCAGATTTTTCCATTTTCATACCATCCCCCAGCTGTTGTCGGAGGACAGTGTCCAAAGCTCAAGCGCAGTGGCAGCCAGGCGCCGTGGCTTAGCTGGTCAAAGCGCCTGTCTCGTAAACAGGAGATCCTGGGTTCGAATCCCAGCGGTGCCTCTCCACTGATACCTTTGCTCACTGGAATCTTTCTTGGACAGAGGGCATCAGCATTTTGAATCATGTTTCAATTGTGCAGAGGCTCGAGGACCTGTCTTTTCTGCCCACAAAGTTTAAAAAGCTTCACACTGCTGGACGTTCAAATGCCCAGAAGAAAAACCATCACATGGCCAATACATGCAACCTGCCAGGCTCTGTAGCGCAATGGATAGCGCATTGAACTTCTAGATTGTGAAATGAGGCCATTCAAAGGATGTGGTTTCGAGTCCCACCAGAGTCGTAAATGTTGGTGTTTTGTTTTCTATATACTGCACAGTGTTTCCCGCAGGCAACAGAAAGTTTTTGAGGACTCTTGTTTTCAACGTATTCAAATAAATAATGTCAATCAAGTCAAAAGGCTTGGAATCATACCCGAGAACCGTCATAGAGGTATTTGAGTCACTGGCTTGTATCATGTAGATGCAGAACTTCACATATGTTCATATATGCATCAAATTGAATTGACATTTCTATATAAAATGCAGTGCAAGAAAACGACCATAACATGGAAGGGTCAGACCTGCTAGCTTCCATGATATCCCTCTATCTATGTAGGGTTGGGTCAAAAGGGTGATACATTTGGCTAGTTTTCCATTTTCTCCATGTGCTGGGGTAGAGACGTCGATGCTAACGGGTATGAGGCCATTCAAATTGTTCTCTGTGGTTTACTACCACATTTGCCTTCCGAAACTTCTTGGCACTTGCACACATGGACCGGCCACCACAACAGAGAAGTGCCATACTTTGTTTTTCTTTCCGTAGCCTAAATGGTCTTTGCTAAAGGTTTCCTGGGTCGACCTTCCAGGTTCCTCACACAGGGCTTGGCGCCGTGGCTTAGTTGGTTAAAGCGCCTGTCTAGTAAACAGGAGATCCTGGGTTCGAATCCCAGTGGTGCCTTTGGCGAAACTCATGTGGCTCAAGTCTGTGCACCTTAGCGAGCATGTGATTTTCCCAGAATTGACCAAAAACGGTGAAACCGAGGTTTTCTTTGCAGATTTTTCAATTTTCATACCATCCCTCAGCTGTTGTCGGAGGACAGTGTCCAAAGCTCAAGCGCAGTGGCAGCCAGGCGCCGTGGCTTAGCTGGTCAAAGCGCCTGTCTCGTAAACAGGAGATCCTGGGTTCGAATCCCAGCGGTGCCTCTCCACTGATACCTTTGCTCACTGGAATCTTTCTTGGACAGAGGGCATCAGCATTTTGAATCATGTTTCAATTGTGCAGAGGCTCAAGGACCTGTCTTTTCTGCCCACAAAGTTTAAAAAGCTTCACACTGCTGGACGTTCAAATGCCCAGAAGAAAAACCATCACGTGGCCAATACATGCAACCAGCCAGGCTCTGTGGCGCAATGGATAGCGCATTGGACTTCTAGATTGTGAAATGAGGCCATTCAAAGGTTGTGGGTTCGAGTCCCACCAGAGTCGTAAATGTTGGTGTTTTGTTTTCTATATACTGCACAGTGTTTCCCGCAGGCAACAGAAAGTTTTTGAGGACTCTTGTTTTCAACGTATTCAAATAAATAATGTCAATCAAGTCAAAAGGCTTGGAATCATACCCGAGAACCGTCATAGAGGTATTTGAGTCACTGGCTTGTATCATGTAGATGCAGAACTTCACATATGTTCATATATGCATCAAATTGAATTGACATTTCTATATAAAATGCAGTGCAAGAAAACGACCATAACATGGAAGGGTCAGACCTGCTAGCTTCCATGATATCCCTCTATCTATGTAGGGTTGGGTCAAAAGGGTGATACATTTGGCTAGTTTTCAATTTTCTCCACGTGCTGGGGTAGAGACGTCGATGCTAACGGGTATGAGGCCATTCAAATTGTTCTCTGTGGTTTACTACCACATTTGCCTTCCGAAACTTCTTGGCACTTGCACACATGGACCGGCCACCACAACAGACAAGTGCCATACTTTGTTTTTCTTTCCGTAGCCTAAATGGTCTTTGCTAAAGGTTTCCTGGGTCGCCCTTCCAGGTTCCTCACACAGGGCTTGGCGCCGTGGCTCAGTTGGTTAAAGCGCCTGTCTAGTAAACAGGAGATCCTGGGTTCGAATCCCAGTGGTGCCTTTGGCGAAACTCATGTGGCTCAAGTCTGTGCACCTTAGCGAGCATGTGATTTTCCCAGAATTGACCAAAAACGGTGAAACCGAGGTTTTCTTTGCAGATTTTTCAATTTTCATACCATCCCTCAGCTGTTGTCGGAGGACAGTGTCCAAAGCTCAAGCGCAGTGGCAGCCAGGCGCCGTGGCTTAGCTGGTCAAAGCGCCTGTCTTGTAAACAGGAGATCCTGGGTTCGAATCCCAGCGGTGCCTCTCCACTGATACCTTTGCTCACTGGAATCTTTCTTGGACAGAGGGCATCAGCATTTTGAATCATGTTTCAATTGTGCAGAGGCTCAAGGACCTGTCTTTTCTGCCCACAAAGTTTAAAAAGCTTCACACTGCTGGACGTTCAAATGCCCAGAAGAAAAACCATCACGTGGCCAATACATGCAACCAGCCAGGCTCTGTGGCGCAATGGATAGCACATTGGACTTCTAGATTGTGAAATGAGGCCATTCAAAGGTTGTGGGTTCGAGTCCCACCAGAGTCGTAAATGTTGGTGTTTTGTTTTCTATATACTGCACAGTGTTTCCCGCAGGCAACAGAAAGTTTTTGAGGACTCTTGTTTTCAACGTATTCAAATAAATAATGTCAATCAAGTCAAAAGGCTTGGAATCATACCCGAGAACCGTCATAGAGGTATTTGAGTCACTGGCTTGTATCATGTAGATGCAGAACTTCACATATGTTCATATATGCATCAAATTGAATTGACATTTCTATATAAAATGCAGTGCAAGAAAACGACCATAACATGGAAGGGTCAGACCTGCTAGCTTCCATGATATCCCTCTATCTATGTAGGGTTGGGTCAAAAGGGTGATACATTTGGCTAGTTTTCCATTTTCTCCACGTGCTGGGGTAGAGACGTCGATGCTAACGGGTATGAGGCCATTAAAATTGTTCTCTGTGGTTTACTACCACATTTGCTTACGGAAACTTCTTGGCACTTGCACACAAGGACCGGCCACCACAACAGAGAAGTGCCATACTTTGTTTTTCTTTCCGTAGCCTAAATGGTTGTTGCTAAAGGTTTCCTAGGTCACCCTTCCAGGTTCCCCGCACAGGGCTTGGCGCCGTGGCTTAGTTGGTTAAAGCGCCTGTCTAGTAAACAGGAGATCCTGGGTTCGAATCCCAGCGGTGCCTTTGGCGAAACTCATGTGGCTAAAGTCTGTGCACCTTAGCGAGCATGTGATTTTCCCAGAATTGACCAAAAACGGTGAAACCGAGTTTTTCTTTGCAGATTTTTCCATTTTCATACCATCCCTCAGCTGTTGTCGGAGGACAGTGTCCAAAGCTAAAGCGCAGTGGCAGCCAGGCGCCGTGGCTTAGCTGGTCAAAGCGCCTGTCTCGTAAACAGGAGATCCTGGGTTCGAATCCCAGCGGTGCCTCTCCACTGATACCTTTGCTCACTGGAATCTTTCTTGGACAGAGGGCATCAGCATTTTGAATCATGTTTCAATTGTGCAGAGGCTCGAGGACCTGTCTTTTCTGCCCACAAAGTTTAAAAAGCTTCACACTGCTGGACGTTCAAATGCCCAGAAGAAAAACCATCACGTGGCCAATACATGCCACCAGCCAGGCTCTGTGGCGCAATGGATAGCGCATTGGACTTCTAGATTGTGAAATGAGGCCATTCAAAGGTTGTGGGTTCCAATCCCACCAGAGTCGTAAATGTTGGTGTTTTGTTTTCTATATACTGCACAGTGTTTCCCGCAGGCAACAGAAAGTTTTTGAGGACTCTTGTTTTCAACGTATTCAAAAAAATAATGTCAATCAAGTCAAAAGGCTTGGAATCATACCCGAGAACCGTCATAGAGGTATTTGAGTCACTGGCTTGTATCATGTAGATGCAGAACTTCACATATGTTCATATATGCATCAAATTGAATTGACATTTCTATATAAAATGCAGTGCAAGAAAACGACCATAACATGGAAGGGTCAGACCTGCTAGCTTCCATGATATCCCTCTATCTATGTAGGGTTGGGTCAAAAGGGTGATACATTTGGCTAGTTTTCCATTTTCTCCACGTGCTGGGGTAGAGACGCCGATGCTAACGGGTATGAGGCCATTCAAATTGTTCTCTGTGGTTTACTACCACATTTGCCTTCGGAAACTTCTTGGCACTTGCACACATGGACCGGCCACCACAACAGAGAAGTGCCATACTTTGTTTTTCTTTCCGTAGCCTAAATGGTCTTTGCTAAAGGTTTCCTGGGTCGCCCTTCCAGGTTCCTCACACAGGGCTTGGCGCCGTGGCTTAGTTGGTTAAAGCGCCTGTCTAGTAAACAGGAGATCCTGGGTTCGAATCCCAGCGGTGCCTTTGGCGAAACTCATGTGGCTCAAGTCTGTGCACCTTAGCGAGCATGTGATTTTCCCAGAATTGACCAAAAACGGTGAAACCGAGGTTTTCTTTGCAGATTTTTCCATTTTCATACCATCCCTCAGCTGTTGTCGGAGGACAGTGTCCAAAGCTCAAGCGCAGTGGCAGCCAGGCGCCGTGGCTTAGCTGGTCAAAGCGCCTGTCTCGTAAACAGGAGATCCTGGGTTCGAATCCCAGCGGTGCCTCTCCACTGATACCTTTGCTCACTGGAATCTTTCTTGGACAGAGGGCATCAGCATTTTGAATCATGTTTCAATTGTGCAGAGGCTCGAGGACCTGTCTTTTCTGCCCACAAAGTTTAAAAAGCTTCACACTGCTGGACGTTCAAATGCCCAGAAGAAAAACCATCACGTGGCCAATACATGCAACCTGCCAGGCTCTGTAGCGCAATGGATAGCGCATTGGACTTCTAGATTGTGAAATGAGGCCATTCGAAGGTTGTTGGTTCGAGTCCCACCAGAGTCGTAAATGTTGGTGTTTTGTTTTCTATATACTGCACAGTGTTTCCCGCAGGCAACAGAAAGTTTTTGAGGACTCTTGTTTTCAACGTATTCAAATAAATAATGTCAATCAAGTCAAAAGGCTTGGAATCATACCCGAGAACCGTCATAGAGGTATTTGAGTCACTGGCTTGTATCATGTAGATGCAGAACTTCACATATGTTCATATATGCATCAAATTGAATTGACATTTCTATATAAAATGCAGTGCAAGAAAACGACCATAACATGGAAGGGTCAGACCTGCTAGCTTCCATGATATCCCTCTATCTATGTAGGGTTGGGTCAAAAGGGTGATACATTTGGCTAGTTTTCCATTTTCTCCACGTGCTGGGGTAGAGACGTCGATGCTAACGGGTATGAGGCCATTCAAATTGTTCTCTGTGGTTTACTACCACATTTGCCTTCCGAAACTTCTTGGCACTTGCACACATGGACCGGCCACCACAACAGAGAAGTGCCATACTTTGTTTTTCTTTCCGTAGCCTAAATGGTCTTTGCTAAAGGTTTCCTGGGTCACCCTTCCAGGTTCCTCACACAGGGCTTGGCGCCGTGGCTTAGTTGGTTAAAGCACCTGTCTAGTAAACAGGAGATCCTGGGTTTGAATCCCAGTGGTGCCTTTGGCGAAACTCATGTGGCTCAAGTCTGTGCACCTTAGCGAGCATGTGATTTTCCCAGAATTGACCAAAAACGGTGAAACCGAGGTTTTCTTTGCAGATTTTTCCATTTTCATACCATCCCTCAGCTGTTGTCGGAGGACAGTGTCCAAAGCTCAAGCGCAGTGGCAGCCAGGAGCCGTGGCTTAGCTGGTCAAAGCGCCTGTCTCGTAAACAGGAGATCCTGGGTTCGAATCCCAGCGGTGCCTCTCCACTGATACCTTTGCTCACTGGAATCTTTCTTGGACAGAGGGCATCAGCATTTTGAATCATGTTTCAATTGTGCAGAGGCTCGAGGACCTGTCTTTTCTGCCCACAAAGTTTAAAAAGCTTCACACTGTTGGACGTTCAAATGCCCAGAAGAAAAACCATCACATGGCCAATACATGCAACCAGCCAGGCTCTGTGGCGCAATGGATAGCGCATTGGACTTCTAGATTGTGAAATGAGGCCATTCAAAGGTTGTGGGTTCGAGTCCAACCAGAGTCGTAAATGTTGATGTTTTGTTTTCTATATACTGCACAGTGTTTCCCGCAGGCAACAGAAAGTTTTTGAGGACTCTTGTTTTCAACGTATTCAAATAAATAATGTCAATCAAGTCAAAAGGCTTGGAATCATACCCGAGAACCGTCATAGAGGTATTTGAGTCACTGGCTTGTATCATGTAGATGCAGAACTTCACATATGTTCATATATGCATCAAATTGAATTGACATTTCTATATAAAATGCAGTGCAAGAAAACGACCATAACATGGAAGGGTCAGACCTGCTAGCTTCCATGATATCCCTCTATCTATGTAGGGTTGGGTCAAAAGGGTGATACATTTGGCTAGTTTTCCATTTTCTCCACGTGCTGGGGTAGAGACGTCGATGCTAACGGGTATGAGGCCATTCAAATTGTTCTCTGTGGTTTACTACCACATTTGCCTTCCGAAACTTCTTGGCACTTGCACACATGGACCGGCCACCACAACAGAGAAGTGCCATACTTTGTTTTTCTTTCCGTAGCCTAAATGGTCTTTGCTAAAGGTTTCCTGGGTCGCCCTTCCAGGTTCCTCACACAGGGCTTGGCGCCGTGGCTTAGTTGGTTAAAGCGCCTGTCTAGTAAACAGGAGATCCTGGGTTCGAATCCCAGCGGTGCCTTTGGCGAAACTCATGTGGCTCAAGTCTGTGCACCTTAGCGAGCATGTGATTTTCCCAGAATTGACCAAAAACGGTGAAACCGAGGTTTTCTTTGCAGATTTTTCCATTTTCATACCATCCCTCAGCTGTTGTCGGAGGACAGTGTCCAAAGCTCAAGCGCAGTGGCAGCCAGGCGCCGTGGCTTAGCTGGTCAAAGCGCCTGTCTCGTAAACAGGAGATCCTGGGTTCGAATCCCAGCGGTGCCTCTCCACTGATACCTTTGCTCACTGGAATCTTTCTTGGACAGAGGGCATCAGAATTTTGAATCATGTTTCAATTGTGCAGAGGCTCGAGGACCTGTCTTTTCTGCCCACAAAGTTTAAAAAGCTTCACACTGCTGGACGTTCAAATGCCCAGAAGAAAAACCATCACGTGGCCAATACATGCAACCAGCCAGGCTCTGTGGCGCAATGGATAGCGCATTGGACTTCTAGATTGTGAAATGAGGCCATTCAAAGGTTGTGGGTTCGAGTCCCACCAGAGTCGTAAATATTGGTGTTTTGTTTTCTATATACTGCACAGTGTTTACCGCAGGCAACAGAAAGTTTTTGAGGACTCTTGTTTTCAACGTATTCAATTAAATAATGTCAATCAAGACAAAAGGCTTGGAATCATACCCGAGAACCGTCATAGAGGTATTTGAGTCACTGTCTTGTATCATGTAGATGCAGAACTTCACATATGTTCATATATGCATCAAATTGAATTGACATTTCTATATAAAATGCAGTGCAAGAAAACGACCATAACATGGAAGGGTCTGACCTGCTAGCTTCCATGATATCCCTCTATCTATGTAGGGTTGGGTCAAAAGGGTGATACATTTGGCTAGTTTTCCATTTTCTCCACGTGCTGGGGTAGAGACGTCGATGCTAACGGGTATGAGGCCATTCAAATTGTTCTCTGTGGTTTACTACCACATTTGCTTACGGAAACTTCTTGGCACTTGCACACAAGGACCGGCCACCACAACAGAGAAGTGCCATACTTTGTTTTTCTTTCCGTAGCCTAAATGGTCGTTGCTAAAGGTTTCCTAGGTCACCCTTCCAGTTTCCCCACACAGGGCTTGGCGCCGTGGCTTAGTTGGTTAAAGCGCCTGTCTAGTAAATAGGAGATCCTGGGTTCGAATCCCAGCGGTGCCTTTGGCGAAACTCATGTGGCTAAAGTCTGTGCACCTTAGCGAGCATGTGATTTTCCCAGAATTGACCAAAAACTGTGAAACCGAGGTTTTCTTTGCAGATTTTTCCATTTTCATACCATCCCTCAGCTGTTGTCGGAGGACAGTGTCCAAAGCTCAAGCGCAGTGGCAGCCAGGCGCCGTGGCTTAGCTGGTCAAAGCGCCTGTCTCGTAAACAGGAGATCCTGGGTTCGAATCCCAGCGGTGCCTGTCCTCTGATACCTTTGCTCACTGGAATCTTTCTTGGACAGAGGGCATCAGCATTTTGAATCATGTTTCAATTGTGCAGAGGCTCGAGGACCTGTCTTTCCTGCCCACAGAGTTTAAAAAGCTTCACACTGCTGGACGTTCAAATGCCCAGAAGAAAAACCATCACGTGGCCAATACATGCAACCAGCCAGGCTCTGTGGCGCAATGGATAACGCATTGGACTTCTAGATTGTGAAATGAGGCCATTCAAAGGTTGTGGGTTCGAGTCCCCCCAGAGTCGTAAATGTTGGTGTTTTGTTTTCTATATACTGCACAGTGTTTCCCGCAGGCAACAGAAAGTTTTTGAGGACTCTTGTTTTCAACGTATTCAAATAAATAATGTCAATCAAGTCAAAAGGCTTGGAATCATACCCGAGAACCGTAGAGGTATTTGAGTCACTGGCTTGTATCATGTAGATGCAGAACTTCACATATGTTCATATATGCATCAAATTGAATTGACATTTCTATATAAAATGCAGTGCAAGAAAACGACCATAACATGGAAGGGTCAGACCTGCTAGCTTCCATGATATCCCTCTATCTATGTAGGGTTGGGTCAAAAGGGTGATACATTTGGCTAGTTTTCCATTTTCTCCACGTGCTGGGGTAGAGACGTAGATGCTAACGGGTATGAGGCCATTCAAATTGTTCTCTGTGGTTTACTACCACATTTGCCTTCGGAAACTTCTTGGCACTTGCACACATGGACCGGCCACCACAACAGAGAAGTGCCATACTTTGTTTTTCTTTCCGTAGCCTAAATGGTCTTTGCTAAAGGTTTCCTGGGTCGCCCTTCCAGGCTCCTCACACAGGGCTTGGCGCCGTGGCTTAGTTGGTTAAAGCGCCTGTCTAGTAAACAGGAGATCCTGGGTTCGAATCCCAGCGGTGCCTTTGGCGAAACTCATGTGGCTCAAGTCTGTGCACCTTAGCGAGCATGTGATTTTCCCAGAATTGACCAAAAACGGTGAAACCGAGGTTTTCTTTGCAGATTTTTCCATTTTCATACCATCCCTCAGCTGTTGTCGGAGGACAGTGTCCAAAGCTAAAGTGCAGTGGCAGCCAGGCGCCGTGGCTTAGCTGGTCAAAGCGCCTGTCTCGTAAACAGGAGATCCTGGGTTCGAATCCCAGCGGTGCCTGTCCTCTGATACCTTTGCTCACTGGAATCTTTCTTGGACAGAGGGCATCAGCATTTTGAATCATGTTTCAATTGTGCAGAGGCTCGAGGCGCTGTCTTTCCTGCCCACAGAGTTTAAAAAGCTTCACACTGCTGGACGTTCAAATGCCCAGAAGAAAAAACATCACGTGGCCAATACATGCAACCAGCCAGGCTCTGTGGTGCAATGGATAGCGCATTGGACTTCTAGATTGTGAAATGAGGCCATTCAAAGGTTGTGGGTTCGAGTCCCACCAGAGTCGTAAATGTTGGTGTTTTGTTTTCTATATACTGCACAGTGTTTCCCGCAGGCAACAGAAAGTTTTTGAGGACTCTTGTTTTCAACGTATTCAAATAAATAATGTCAATCAAGTCAAAAGGCTTGGAATCATACCCGAGAACCGTCATAGAGGTATTTGAGTCACTGGCTTGTATCATGTAGATGCAGAACTTCACATATGTTCATATATGCATCAAATTGAATTGACATTTCTATATAAAATGCAGTGCAAGAAAACGACCATAACATGGAAGGGTCAGACCTGCTAGCTTCCATGATATCCCTCTATCTATGTAGGGTTGGGTCAAAAGGGTGATACATTTGGCTAGTTTTCCATTTTCTCCACGTGCTGGGGTAGAGACGTCGATGCTAACGGGTATGAGGCCATTCAAATTGTTCTCTGTGGTTTACTACCACATTTGCTTACGGAAACTTCTTGGCACTTGCACACAAGGACCGGCCACCACAACAGAGAAGTGCCATACTTTGTTTTTCTTTCCGTAGCCTAAATGGTCGTTGCTAAAGGTTTCCTAGGTCACCCTTCCAGATTCCTCACACAGCGCTTGGCGCCGTGGCTTAGTTGGTTAAAGCGCCTGTCTAGTGAACAGGAGATCCTGGGTTCGAATCCCAGCGGTGCCTTTGCCGAAACTCATGTGGCTCAAGTCTGTGCACCTTAGCGAGCATGTGATTTTCCCAGAATTGACCAAAAACGGTGAAACCGAGGTTTTCTTTGCAGATTTTTCCATTTTCATACCATCCCTCAGCTGTTGTCGGAGGACAGTGTCCAAAGCTCAAGCGCAGTGGCAGCCAGGCGCCGTGGCTTAGCTGGTCAAAGCGCCTGTCTCGTAAACAGGAGATCCTGGGTTCGAATCCCAGCGGTGCCTCTCCACTTATACCTTTGCTCACTGGAATCTTTCTTGGACTGAGGGCATCAGCATTTTGAATCATGTTTCAATTGTGCAGAGGCTCGAGGACCTGTCTTTTCTGCCCACAAAGTTTAAAAAGCTTCACACTGCTGGACGTTCAAATGCCCAGAAGAAAAACCATCACGTGGCCAATACATTCAACCAGCCAGGCTCTGTGGCGCAATGGATAGCGCATTGGACTTCTAGATTGTGAAATGAGGCCATTCAAAGGTTGTGGGTTGGAGTCCCACCAGAGTCGTAAATGTTGGTGTTTTGTTTTCTATATACTGGACAGTGTTTCCCGCAGGCAACAGAAAGTTTTTGAGGACTCTTGTTTTCAACGTATTCAAATAAATAATGTCAATCAAGTCAAAAGGCTTGGAATCATACCCGAGAACCGTCATAGAGGTATTTGAGTCACTGGCTTGTATCATGTAGATGCAGAACTTCACATATGTTCATATATGCATCAAATTGAATTGACATTTCTATATAAAATGTAGTGCAAGAAAACGACCATAACATGGAAGGGTTCAGACCTGCTAGCTTCCATGATATCCCTCTATCTATGTAGGGTTGAGTCAAAAGGGTGATACATTTGGCTAGTTTTCCATTTTCTCCACGTGCTGGGGTAGAGACGTCGATGCTAACGGGTATGAGGCCATTCAAATTGTTCTCTGTGGTTTACTACCACATTTGCCTTCGGAAACTTCTTGGCACTTGCACACATGGACCGGCCACCACAACAGAGAAGTGCCATACTTTGTTTTTCTTTCCGTAGCCTAAATGGTCTTTGCTAAAGGTTTCCTGGGTCGCCCTTCCAGGTTCCTCACACAGGGCTTGGCGCCGTGGCTTAGTTGGTTAAAGCGCCTGTCTAGTAAACAGGAGATCTTGGGTTCGAATCCCAGCGGTGCCTTTGGCGAAAATCATGTGGCTAAAGTCTGTGCACCTTAGCGAGCATGTGATTTTCCCAGAATTGACCAAAAACGGTGAAACCGAGGTTTTCTTTGCAGATTTTTCCATTTTCATACCATCCCTCAGCTGTTGTCGGAGGACAGTGTCCAAAGCTAAAGCGCAGTGGCAGCCAGGCGCCGTGGCTTAGCTGGTCAAAGCGCCTGTCTCGTAAACAGGAGATCCTGGGTTCGAATCCCAGCGGTGCCTCTCCACTGATACCTTTGCTCACTGGAATCTTTCTTGGACAGAGGGCATCAGCATTTTGAATCATGTTTCAATTGTGCAGAGGCTCGAGGACCTGTCTTTTCTGCCCACAAAGTTTAAAAAGCTTCACACTGCTGGACGTTCAAATGCCCAGAAGAAAAACCATCACGTGGCCAATACATGCAACCAGCCAGGCTCTGTGGCGCAATGGATAGCGCATTGGACTTCTAGATTGTGAAATGAGGCCATTCAAAGGTTGTGGGTTTGAGTCCCACCAGAGTCGTAAATGTTGGTGTTTTGTTTTCTATATACTGCACAGTGTTTCCCGCAGGCAACAGAAAGTTTTTGAGGACTCTTGTTTTCAACGTATTCAAATAAATAATGTCAATCAAGTCAAAAGGCTTGGAATCATACCCGAGAACCGTCATAGAGGTATTTGAGTCACTGGCTTGTATCATGTAGATGCAGAACTTCACATATGTTCATATATGCATCAAATTGAATTGACATTTCTATATAAAATGTAGTGCAAGAAAACGACCATAACATGGAAGGGTCAGACCTGCTAGCTTCCATGATATCCCTCTATCTATGTAGTGTTGGGTCAAAAGGGTGATACATTTGGC
The DNA here is from genome assembly GCF_024679245.1 of Pseudorasbora parva. Classification (NCBI taxonomy): domain Eukaryota; kingdom Metazoa; phylum Chordata; class Actinopteri; order Cypriniformes; family Gobionidae; genus Pseudorasbora; species Pseudorasbora parva. The sequence continues at coordinate 35,838,721 of NC_090179.1, read as the reverse complement.
TAGTTTTCCATTTTCTCCACGTGCTGGGGTAGAGACGTCGATGCTAACGGGTATGAGGCCATTCAAATTGTTCTCTGTGGTTTACTACCACATTTGCTTACGGAAACTTCTTGGCACTTGCACACAAGGACCGGCCACCACAACAGAGAAGTGCCATACTTTGTTTTTCTTTCCGTAGCCTAAATGGTCGTTGCTAAAGGTTTCCTAGGTCACCCTTCCAGGTTCCCCACACAGGGCTTGGCGCCGTGGCTTAGTTGGTTAAAGCGCCTGTCTAGTAAACAGGAGATCCTGAGTTCGTATCCCAGCGGTGCCTTTGGCGAAACTCATGTGGCTAAAGTCTGTGCACCTTAGCGAGCATGTGATTTTCCCAGAATTGACCAAAAACGGTGAAACCGTGTTTTTCTTTGCAGATTTTTCCATTTTCATACCATCCCTCAGCTGTTGTCGGAGGACAGTGTCCAAAGCTAAAGCGCAGTGGCAGCCAGGCGCCGTGGCTTAGCTGGTCAAAGCGCCTGTCTCGTAAACAGGAGATCCTGGGTTCGAATCCCAGCGGTGCCTCTCCACTGATACCTTTGCTCACTGGAATCTTTCTTGGACAGAGGGCATCAGCATTTTGAATCATGTTTCAATTGTGCAGAGGCTCGAGGACCTGTCTTTTCTGCCCACAAAGTTTAAAAAGCTTCACACTGCTGGACGTTCAAATGCCCAGAAGAAAAACCATCACGTGGCCAATACATGCAACCGGCCAGGCTCTGTGGCGCAATGGATAGCGCATTGGACTTCTAGATTGTGAAATGAGGCCATTCAAAGGTTGTGGGTTCGAGTCCCACCAGAGTCGTAAATGTTGGTGTTTTGTTTTCTATATACTGCACAGTGTTTCCCGCAGGCAACAGGAAGTTTTTGAGGACTCTTGTTTTCAACGTATTCAAATAAATAATGTCAATCAAGTCAAAAGGCTTGGAATCATACCCGAGAACCGTCATAGAGGTATTTGAGTCACTGGCTTGTATCATGTAGATGCAGAACTTCACATATGTTCATATATGCATCAAATTGAATTGACATTTCTATATAAAATGCAGTGCAAGAAAACGACCATAACATGGAAGGGTCAGACCTGCTAGCTTCCATGATATCCCTCTATCTATGTAGGGTTGGGTCAAAAGGGTGATACATTTGGCTAGTTTTCCATTTTCTCCACGTGCTGGGGTAGAGACGTCGATGCTAACGGGTATGAGGCCATTCAAATTGTTCTCTGTGGTTTACTACCACATTTGCTTACGGAAACTTCTTGGCACTTGCACACAAGGACCGGCCACCACAACAGAGAAGTGCCATACTTTGTTTTTCTTTCCGTAGCCTAAATAGTCGTTGCTAAAGGTTTCCTAGGTCACCCTTCCAGATTCCTCACACAGGGCTTGGCGCCGTGGCTTAGTTGGTTAAAGCGCCTGTCTAGTAAACAGGAGATCCTGGGTTCGAATCCCAGCGGTGCCTTTGGCGAAACTCATGTGGCTCAAGTCTGTGCACCTTAGCGAGCATGTGATTTTCCCAGAATTGACCAAAAACGGTGAAACCGAGGTTTTCTTTGCAGATTTTTCCATTTTCATACCATCCCTCAGCTGTTGTCGGAGGACAGTGTCCAAAGCTCAAGCGCAGTGGCAGCCAGGCGCCGTGGCTTAGCTGGTCAAAGCGCCTGTCTCGTAAACAGGAGATCCTGGGTTCGAATCCCAGCGGTGCCTCTCCACTGATACCTTTGCTCACTGGAATCTTTCTTGGACAGAGGGCATCAGCATTTTGAATCATGTTTCAATTGTGCAGAGGCTCGAGGACCTGTCTTTTCTGCCCACAAAGTTTAAAAAGCTTCACACTGCTGGACGTTCAAATGCCCAGAAGAAAAACCATCACGTGGCCAATACATGCAACCAGCCAGGCTCTGTGGAGCAATGGATAGCGCATTGGACTTCTAGATTGTGAAATGAGGCCATTCAAAGGTTGTGGGTTCGAGTCCCACCAGAGTCGTAAATGTTGGTGTTTTGTTTTCTATATACTGCACAGTGTTTCCCGCAGGCAACAGAAAGTTTTTGAGGACTCTTGTTTTCAACGTATTCAAATAAATAATGTCAATCAAGTCAAAAGGCTTGGAATCATACCCGAGAACCGTCATAGAGGTATTTGAGTCACTGGCTTGTATCATGTAGATGCAGAACTTCACATATGTTCATATATGCATCAAATTGAATTGACATTTCTATATAAAATGCAGTGCAAGAAAACGACCATAACATTGAAGGGTCAGACCTGCTAGCTTCCATGATATCCCTCTATCTATGTAGGGTTGGGTCAAAAGGGTGATACATTTGGCTAGTTTTCCATTTTCTCCACGTGCTGGGGTAGAGACGTCGATGCTAACGGGTATGAGGCCATTCAAATTGTTCTCTGTGGTTTACTACCACATTTGCCTTCCGAAACTTCTTGGCACTTGCACACATGGACCGGCCACCACAACAGAGAAGTGCCATACTTTGTTTTTCTTTCCGTAGCCTAAATGGTCTTTGCTAAAGGTTTCCTGGGTCGCCCTTCCAGGTTCCTCACACAGGGCTTGGTGCCGTGGCTTAGTTGGTTAAAGCGCCTGTCTAGTAAACAGGAGATCCTGGGTTCGAATCCCAGCGGTGCCTTTGGCGAAACTCATGTGGCTCAAGTCTGTGCACCTTAGCGAGCATGTGATTTTCCCAGAATTGACCAAAAACGGTGAAACCGAGGTTTTCTTTGCAGATTTTTCCATTTTCATACCATCCCTCAGCTGTTGTCGGAGGACAGTGTCCAAAGCTCAAGCGCAGTGGCAGCCAGGCGCCGTGGCATAGCTGGTCAAAGCGCCTGTCTCGTAAACAGGAGATCCTGGGTTCGAATCCCAGCGGTGCCTCTCCACTGATACCTTTGCTCACTGGAATCTTTCTTGGACAGAGGGCATCAGCATTTTGAATCATGTTTCAATTGTGCAGAGGCTCGAGGACCTGTCTTTTCTGCCCACAAAGTTTAAAAAGCTTCACACTGCTGGACGTTCAAATGCCCAGAAGAAAAACCATCACATGGCCAATACATGCAACCGGCCAGGCTCTGTGGCGCGATGGATAGCGCATTGGACTTCTAGATTGTGAAATGAGGCCATTCAAAGGTTGTGGGTTCGAGTCCCACCACAGTCGTAAATGTTGGGGTTTTGTTTTCTATATACTGCACAGTGTTTCCCGCAGGCAACAGAAAGTTTTTGAGGACTCTTGTTTTCAACGTATTCAAATAAATAATGTCAATCAAGTCAAAAGGCTTGGAATCATACCCGAGAACCGTCATAGAGGTATTTGAGTCACTGGCTTGTATCATGTAGATGCAGAACTTCACATATGTTCATATATGCATCAAATTGAATTGACATTTCTATATAAAATGCAGTGCAAGAAAACGACCATAACATGGAAGGGTCAGACCTGCTAGCTTCCATGATATCCCTCTATCTATGTAGGGTTGGGTCAAAAGGGTGATACATTTGGCTAGTTTTCCATTTTCTCCACGTGCTGGGGTAGAGACGTCGATGCTAACGGGTATGAGGCCATTCAAATTGTTCTCTGTGGTTTACTACCACATTTGCTTTCGGAAACTTCTTGGCACTTGCACACATGGACCGGCCACCACAACAGAGAAGTGCCATACTTTGTTTTTCTTTCCGTAGCCTAAATGGTCTTTGCTAAAGGTTTCCTGGGTCGCCCTTCCAGGTTCCTCACACAGGGCTTGGCGCTGTGGCTTAGTTGGTTAAAGCGCCTGTCTAGTAAACAGGAGATCCTGGGTTCGAATCCCAGTGGTGCCTTTGGCGAAACTCATGTGGCTCAAGTCTGTGCACCTTAGCGAGCATGTGATTTTCCCAGAATTGACCAAAAACGGTGAAACCGAGGTTTTCTTTGCAGATTTTTCCATTTTCATACCATCCCCCAGCTGTTGTCGGAGGACAGTGTCCAAAGCTCAAGCGCAGTGGCAGCCAGGCGCCGTGGCTTAGCTGGTCAAAGCGCCTGTCTCGTAAACAGGAGATCCTGGGTTCGAATCCCAGCGGTGCCTCTCCACTGATACCTTTGCTCACTGGAATCTTTCTTGGACAGAGGGCATCAGCATTTTGAATCATGTTTCAATTGTGCAGAGGCTTGAGGACCTGTCTTTTCTGCCCACAAAGTTTAAAAAGCTTCACACTGCTGGACGTTCAAATGCCCAGAAGAAAAACCATCACGTGGCCAATACATGCAACCAGCCAGGCTCTGTGGCGCAATGGATAGCGTATTGGACTTCTAGATTGTGAAATGAGGCCATTCAAAGGTTGTGGGTTCGAGTCCCACCAGAGTCGTAAATGTTGGTGTTTTGTTTTCTATATACTGCACAGTGTTTCCCGCAGGCAACAGGAAGTTTTTGAGGACTCTTGTTTTCAACGTATTCAAATAAATAATGTCAATCAAGTCAAAAGGCTTGGAATCATACCCGAGAACCGTCATAGAGGTATTTGAGTCACTGGCTTGTATCATGTAGATGCAGAACTTCACATATGTTCATATATGCATCAAATTGAATTGACATTTCTATATAAAATGCAGTGCAAGAAAACGACCATAACATGGAAGGGTCAGACCTGCTAGCTTCCATGATATCCCTCTATCTATGTAGGGTTGGGTCAAAAGGGTGATACATTTGGCTAGTTTTCCATTTTCTCCACGTGCTGGGGTAGAGACGTCGATGCTAACGGGTATGAGGCCATTCAAATTGTTCTCTGTGGTTTACTACCACATTTGCTTACGGAAACTTCTTGGCACTTGCACACAAGGACCGGCCACCACAACAGAGAAGTGCCATACTTTGTTTTTCTTTCCGTAGCCTAAATAGTCGTTGCTAAAGGTTTCCTAGGTCACCCTTCCAGATTCCTCACACAGGGCTTGGCGCCGTGGCTTAGTTGGTTAAAGCGCCTGTCTAGTAAACAGGAGATCCTGGGTTCGAATCCCAGCGGTGCCTTTGGCGAAACTCATGTGGCTCAAGTCTGTGCACCTTAGCGAGCATGTGATTTTCCCAGAATTGACCAAAAACGGTGAAACCGAGGTTTTCTTTGCAGATTTTTCCATTTTCATACCATCCCTCAGCTGTTGTCGGAGGACAGTGTCCAAAGCTCAAGCGCAGTGGCAGCCAGGCGCCGTGGCTTAGCTGGTCAAAGCGCCTGTCTCGTAAACAGGAGATCCTGGGTTCGAATCCCAGCGGTGCCTCTCCACTGATACCTTTGCTCACTGGAATCTTTCTTGGACAGAGGGCATCAGCATTTTGAATCATGTTTCAATTGTGCAGAGGCTCGAGGACCTGTCTTTTCTGCCCACAAAGTTTAAAAAGCTTCACACTGCTGGACGTTCAAATGCCCAGAAGAAAAACCATCACGTGGCCAATACATCCAACCAGCCAGGCTCTGTGGCGCAATGGATAGCGCATTGGACTTCTAGATTGTGAAATGAGGCCATTCAAAGGTTGTGGGTTCGAGTCCCACCAGAGTCGTAAATGTTGGTGTTTTGTTTTCTATATACTGCACAGTGTTTCCCGCAGGCAACAGAAAGTTTTTGAGGACTCTTGTTTTCAACGTATTCAAATAAATAATGTCAATCAAGTCAAAAGGCTTGGAATCATACCCGAGAACCGTCATAGAGGTATTTGAGTCACTGGCTTGTATCATGTAGATGCAGAACTTCACATATGTTCATATATGCATCAAATTGAATTGACATTTCTATATAAAATGCAGTGCAAGAAAACGACCATAACATGGAAGGGTCAGACCTGCTAGCTTCCATGATATCCCTCTATCTATGTAGGGTTGGGTCAAAAGGGTGATACATTTGGCTAGTTTTCCATTTTCTCCACGTGCTGGGGTAGAGACGTCGATGCTAACGGGTATGAGGCCATTCAAATTGTTCTCTGTGGTTTACTACCACATTTGCCTTCCGAAACTTCTTGGCACTTGCACACATGGACCGGCCACCACAACAGAGAAGTGCCATACTTTGTTTTTCTTTCCGTAGCCTAAATGGTCTTTGCTAAAGGTTTCCTGGGTCGCCCTTCCAGGTTCCTCACACAGGGCTTGGCGCTGTGGCTTAGTTGGTTAAAGCGCCTGTCTAGTAAACAGGAGATCCTGGGTTCGAATCCCAGTGGTGCCTTTGGCGAAACTCATGTGGCTCAAGTCTGTGCACCTTAGCGAGCATGTGATTTTCCCAGAATTGACCAAAAACGGTGAAACCGAGGTTTTCTTTGCAGATTTTTCCATTTTCATACCATCCCCCAGCTGTTGTCGGAGGACAGTGTCCAAA
>NC_090179.1:35759853-35827353 GCF_024679245.1 Pseudorasbora parva | reverse complement strand
AACCTGCCAGGCTCTGTAGCGCAATGGATAGCGCATTGGACTTCTAGATTGTGAAATGAGGCCATTCAAAGGTTGTTGGTTCGAGTCCCACCAGAGTCGTAAATGTTGGTGTTTTGTTTTCTATATACTGCACAGTGTTTCCCGCAGGCAACAGAAAGTTTTTGAGGACTCTTGTTTTCAACGTATTCAAATAAATAATGTCAATCAAGTCAAAAGGCTTGGAATCATACCCGAGAACCGTCATAGAGGTATTTGAGTCACTGGCTTGTATCATGTAGATGCAGAACTTCACATATGTTCATATATGCATCAAATTGAATTGACATTTCTATATAAAATGCAGTGCAAGAAAACGACCATAACATGGAAGGGTCAGACCTGCTAGCTTCCATGATATCCCTCTATCTATGTAGGGTTGGGTCAAAAGGGTGATACATTTGGCTAGTTTTCCATTTTCTCCACGTGCTGGGGTAGAGACGTCGATGCTAACGGGTATGAGGCCATTCAAATTGTTCTCTGTGGTTTACTACCACATTTGCCTTCCGAAACTTCTTGGCACTTGCACACATGGACCGGCCACCACAACAGAGAAGTGCCATACTTTGTTTTTCTTTCCGTAGCCTAAATGGTCTTTGCTAAAGGTTTCCTGGGTCGCCCTTCCAGGTTCCTCACACAGGGCTTGGCGCCGTGGCTTAGTTGGTTAAAGCGCCTGTCTAGTAAACAGGAGATCCTGGGTTCGAATCCCAGCGGTGCCTTTGGCGAAACTCATGTGGCTCAAGTCTGTGCACCTTAGCGAGCATGTGATTTTCCCAGAATTGACCAAAAACGGTGAAACCGAGGTTTTCTTTGCAGATTTTTCCATTTTCATACCATCCCTCAGCTGTTGTCGGAGGACAGTGTCCAAAGCTCAAGCGCAGTGGCAGCCAGGCGCCGTGGCTTAGCTGGTCAAAGCGCCTGTCTCGTAAACAGGAGATCCTGGGTTCGAATCCCAGCGGTGCCTCTCCACTGATACCTTTGCTCACTGGAATCTTTCTTGGACAGAGGGCATCAGAATTTTGAATCATGTTTCAATTGTGCAGAGGCTCGAGGACCTGTCTTTTCTGCCCACAAAGTTTAAAAAGCTTCACACTGCTGGACGTTCAAATGCCCAGAAGAAAAACCATCACGTGGCCAATACATGCAACCAGCCAGGCTCTGTGGCGCAATGGATAGCGCATTGGACTTCTAGATTGTGAAATGAGGCCATTCAAAGGTTGTGGGTTCGAGTCCCACCAGAGTCGTAAATATTGGTGTTTTGTTTTCTATATACTGCACAGTGTTTACCGCAGGCAACAGAAAGTTTTTGAGGACTCTTGTTTTCAACGTATTCAATTAAATAATGTCAATCAAGACAAAAGGCTTGGAATCATACCCGAGAACCGTCATAGAGGTATTTGAGTCACTGTCTTGTATCATGTAGATGCAGAACTTCACATATGTTCATATATGCATCAAATTGAATTGACATTTCTATATAAAATGCAGTGCAAGAAAACGACCATAACATGGAAGGGTCAGACCTGCTAGCTTCCATGATATCCCTCTATCTATGTAGGGTTGGGTCAAAAGGGTGATACATTTGGCTAGTTTTCCATTTTCTCCACGTGCTGGGGTAGAGACGTCGATGCTAACGGGTATGAGGCCATTCAAATTGTTCTCTGTGGTTTACTACCACATTTGCTTACGGAAACTTCTTGGCACTTGCACACAAGGACCGGCCACCACAACAGAGAAGTGCCATACTTTGTTTTTCTTTCCGTAGCCTAAATGGTCGTTGCTAAAGGTTTCCTAGGTCACCCTTCCAGTTTCCCCACACAGGGCTTGGCGCCGTGGCTTAGTTGGTTAAAGCGCCTGTCTAGTAAATAGGAGATCCTGGGTTCGAATCCCAGCGGTGCCTTTGGCGAAACTCATGTGGCTCAAGTCTGTGCACCTTAGCGAGCATGTGATTTTCCCAGAATTGACCAAAAACTGTGAAACCGAGGTTTTCTTTGCAGATTTTTCCATTTTCATACCATCCCTCAGCTGTTGTCGGAGGACAGTGTCCAAAGCTCAAGCGCAGTGGCAGCCAGGCGCCGTGGCTTAGCTGGTCAAAGCGCCTGTCTCGTAAACAGGAGATCCTGGGTTCGAATCCCAGCGGTGCCTGTCCTCTGATACCTTTGCTCACTGGAATCTTTCTTGGACAGAGGGCATCAGCATTTTGAATCATGTTTCAATTGTGCAGAGGCTCGAGGACCTGTCTTTCCTGCCCACAAAGTTTAAAAAGCTTCACACTGCTGGACGTTCAAATGCCCAGAAGAAAAACCATCACGTGGCCAATACATGCCACCAGCCAGTCTCTGTGGCGCAATGGATAGCGCATTGGACTTCTAGATTGTGAAATGAGGCCATTCAAAGGTTGTGGGTTCGAGTCCCACCAGAGTCGTAAATGTTGGTGTTTTGTTTTCTATATACTGCACAGTGTTTCCCGCAGGCAACAGAAAGTTTTTGAGGACTCTTGTTTTCAACGTATTCAAATAAATAATGTCAATCAAGTCAAAAGGCTTGGAATCATACCCGAGAACCGTCATAGAGGTATTTGAGTCACTGGCTTGTATCATGTAGATGCAGAACTTCACATATGTTCATATATGCATCAAATTGAATTGACATTTCTATATAAAATGCAGTGCAAGAAAACGACCATAACATGGAAGGGTCAGACCTGCTAGCTTCCATGATATCCCTCTATCTATGTAGGGTTGGGTCAAAAGGGTGATACATTTGGCTAGTTTTCCATTTTCTCCACGTGCTGGGGTAGAGACGTCGATGCTAACGGGTATGAGGCCATTCAAATTGTTCTCTGTGGTTTACTACCACATTTGCCTTCCGAAACTTCTTGGCACTTGCACACATGGACCGGCCACCACAACAGAGAAGTGCCATACTTTGTTTTTCTTTCCGTAGCCTAAATGGTCTTTGCTAAAGGTTTCCTGGGTCACCCTTCCAGGTTCCTCACACAGGGCTTGGCGCCGTGGCTTAGTTGGTTAAAGCACCTGTCTAGTAAACAGGAGATCCTGGGTTTGAATCCCAGTGGTGCCTTTGGCGAAACTCATGTGGCTCAAGTCTGTGCACCTTAGCGAGCATGTGATTTTCCCAGAATTGACCAAAAACGGTGAAACCGAGGTTTTCTTTGCAGATTTTTCCATTTTCATACCATCCCTCAGCTGTTGTCGGAGGACAGTGTCCAAAGCTCAAGCGCAGTGGCAGCCAGGAGCCGTGGCTTAGCTGGTCAAAGCGCCTGTCTCGTAAACAGGAGATCCTGGGTTCGAATCCCAGCGGTGCCTCTCCACTGATACCTTTGCTCACTGGAATCTTTCTTGGACAGAGGGCATCAGCATTTTGAATCATGTTTCAATTGTGCAGAGGCTCGAGGACCTGTCTTTTCTGCCCACAAAGTTTAAAAAGCTTCACACTGTTGGACGTTCAAATGCCCAGAAGAAAAACCATCACATGGCCAATACATGCAACCAGCCAGGCTCTGTGGCGCAATGGATAGCGCATTGGACTTCTAGATTGTGAAATGAGGCCATTCAAAGGTTGTGGGTTCGAGTCCAACCAGAGTCGTAAATGTTGATGTTTTGTTTTCTATATACTGCACAGTGTTTCCCGCAGGCAACAGAAAGTTTTTGAGGACTCTTGTTTTCAACGTATTCAAATAAATAATGTCAATCAAGTCAAAAGGCTTGGAATCATACCCGAGAACCGTCATAGAGGTATTTGAGTCACTGGCTTGTATCATGTAGATGCAGAACTTCACATATGTTCATATATGCATCAAATTGAATTGACATTTCTATATAAAATGCAGTGCAAGAAAACGACCATAACATGGAAGGGTCAGACCTGCTAGCTTCCATGATATCCCTCTATCTATGTAGGGTTGGGTCAAAAGGGTGATACATTTGGCTAGTTTTCCATTTTCTCCACGTGCTGGGGTAGAGACGTCGATGCTAACGGGTATGAGGCCATTCAAATTGTTCTCTGTGGTTTACTACCACATTTGCCTTCCGAAACTTCTTGGCACTTGCACACATGGACCGGCCACCACAACAGAGAAGTGCCATACTTTGTTTTTCTTTCCGTAGCCTAAATGGTCTTTGCTAAAGGTTTCCTGGGTCGCCCTTCCAGGTTCCTCACACAGGGCTTGGCGCCGTGGCTTAGTTGGTTAAAGCGCCTGTCTAGTAAACAGGAGATCCTGGGTTCGAATCCCAGCGGTGCCTTTGGCGAAACTCATGTGGCTCAAGTCTGTGCACCTTAGCGAGCATGTGATTTTCCCAGAATTGACCAAAAACGGTGAAACCGAGGTTTTCTTTGCAGATTTTTCCATTTTCATACCATCCCTCAGCTGTTGTCGGAGGACAGTGTCCAAAGCTCAAGCGCAGTGGCAGCCAGGCGCCGTGGCTTAGCTGGTCAAAGCGCCTGTCTCGTAAACAGGAGATCCTGGGTTCGAATCCCAGCGGTGCCTCTCCACTGATACCTTTGCTCACTGGAATCTTTCTTGGACAGAGGGCATCAGAATTTTGAATCATGTTTCAATTGTGCAGAGGCTCGAGGACCTGTCTTTTCTGCCCACAAAGTTTAAAAAGCTTCACACTGCTGGACGTTCAAATGCCCAGAAGAAAAACCATCACGTGGCCAATACATGCAACCAGCCAGGCTCTGTGGCGCAATGGATAGCGCATTGGACTTCTAGATTGTGAAATGAGGCCATTCAAAGGTTGTGGGTTCGAGTCCCACCAGAGTCGTAAATATTGGTGTTTTGTTTTCTATATACTGCACAGTGTTTACCGCAGGCAACAGAAAGTTTTTGAGGACTCTTGTTTTCAACGTATTCAATTAAATAATGTCAATCAAGACAAAAGGCTTGGAATCATACCCGAGAACCGTCATAGAGGTATTTGAGTCACTGTCTTGTATCATGTAGATGCAGAACTTCACATATGTTCATATATGCATCAAATTGAATTGACATTTCTATATAAAATGCAGTGCAAGAAAACGACCATAACATGGAAGGGTCTGACCTGCTAGCTTCCATGATATCCCTCTATCTATGTAGGGTTGGGTCAAAAGGGTGATACATTTGGCTAGTTTTCCATTTTCTCCACGTGCTGGGGTAGAGACGTCGATGCTAACGGGTATGAGGCCATTCAAATTGTTCTCTGTGGTTTACTACCACATTTGCTTACGGAAACTTCTTGGCACTTGCACACAAGGACCGGCCACCACAACAGAGAAGTGCCATACTTTGTTTTTCTTTCCGTAGCCTAAATGGTCGTTGCTAAAGGTTTCCTAGGTCACCCTTCCAGTTTCCCCACACAGGGCTTGGCGCCGTGGCTTAGTTGGTTAAAGCGCCTGTCTAGTAAATAGGAGATCCTGGGTTCGAATCCCAGCGGTGCCTTTGGCGAAACTCATGTGGCTAAAGTCTGTGCACCTTAGCGAGCATGTGATTTTCCCAGAATTGACCAAAAACTGTGAAACCGAGGTTTTCTTTGCAGATTTTTCCATTTTCATACCATCCCTCAGCTGTTGTCGGAGGACAGTGTCCAAAGCTCAAGCGCAGTGGCAGCCAGGCGCCGTGGCTTAGCTGGTCAAAGCGCCTGTCTCGTAAACAGGAGATCCTGGGTTCGAATCCCAGCGGTGCCTGTCCTCTGATACCTTTGCTCACTGGAATCTTTCTTGGACAGAGGGCATCAGCATTTTGAATCATGTTTCAATTGTGCAGAGGCTCGAGGACCTGTCTTTCCTGCCCACAAAGTTTAAAAAGCTTCACACTGCTGGACGTTCAAATGCCCAGAAGAAAAACCATCACGTGGCCAATACATGCCACCAGCCAGTCTCTGTGGCGCAATGGATAGCGCATTGGACTTCTAGATTGTGAAATGAGGCCATTCAAAGGTTGTGGGTTCGAGTCCCACCAGAGTCGTAAATGTTGGTGTTTTGTTTTCTATATACTGCACAGTGTTTCCCGCAGGCAACAGAAAGTTTTTGAGGACTCTTGTTTTCAACGTATTCAAATAAATAATGTCAATCAAGTCAAAAGGCTTGGAATCATACCCGAGAACCGTCATAGAGGTATTTGAGTCACTGGCTTGTATCATGTAGATGCAGAACTTCACATATGTTCATATATGCATCAAATTGAATTGACATTTCTATATAAAATGCAGTGCAAGAAAACGACCATAACATGGAAGGGTTAGACCTGCTAGCTTCCATGATATCCCTCTATCTATGTAGGGTTGGGTCAAAAGGGTGATACATTTGGCTAGTTTTCCATTTTCTCCACGTGCTGGGGTAGAGACGTCGATGCTAACGGGTATGAGGCCATTCAAATTGTTCTCTGTGGTTTACTACCACATTTGCCTTCCGAAACTTCTTGGCACTTGCACACATGGACCGGCCACCACAACAGAGAAGTGCCATACTTTGTTTTTCTTTCCGTAGCCTAAATGGTCTTTGCTAAAGGTTTCCTGGGTCGCCCTTCCAGGTTCCTCACACAGGGCTTGGCGCCGTGGCTTAGTTGGTTAAAGCGCCTGTCTAGTAAACAGGAGATCCTGGGTTCGAATCCCAGCGGTGCCTTTGGCGAAACTCATGTGGCTCAAGTCTGTGCACCTTAGCGAGCATGTGATTTTCCCAGAATTGACCAAAAACGGTGAAACCGAGGTTTTCTTTGCAGATTTTTCCATTTTCATACCATCCCTCAGCTGTTGTCGGAGGACAGTGTCCAAAGCTCAAGCGCAGTGGCAGCCAGGCGCCGTGGCTTAGCTGGTCAAAGCGCCTGTCTCGTAAACAGGAGATCCTGGGTTCGAATCCCAGCGGTGCCTCTCCACTGATACCTTTGCTCACTGGAATCTTTCTTGGACAGAGGGCATCAGCATTTTGAATCATGTTTCAATTGTGCAGAGGCTCGAGGACCTGTCTTTTCTGCCCACAAAGTTTAAAAAGCTTCACACTGCTGGACGTTCAAATGCCCAGAAGAAAAACCATCACGTGGCCAATACATGCAACCAGCCAGGCTCTGTGGCGCGATGGATAGCGCATTGGACTTCTAGATTGTGAAATGAGGCCATTCAAAGGTTGTGGGTTCGAGTCCCACCAGAGTCGTAAATATTGGTGTTTTGTTTTCTATATACTGCACAGTGTTTCCCGCAGGCAACAGAAAGTTTTTGAGGACTCTTGTTTTCAACGTATTCAATTAAATAATGTCAATCAAGACAAAAGGCTTGGAATCATACCCGAGAACCGTCATAGAGGTATTTGAGTCACTGTCTTGTATCATGTAGATGCAGAACTTCACATATGTTCATATATGCATCAAATTGAATTGACATTTCTATATAAAATGCAGTGCAAGAAAACGACCATAACATGGAAGGGTCTGACCTGCTAGCTTCCATGATATCCCTCTATCTATGTAGGGTTGGGTCAAAAGGGTGATACATTTGGCTAGTTTTCCATTTTCTCCACGTGCTGGGGTAGAGACGTCGATGCTAACGGGTATGAGGCCATTCAAATTGTTCTCTGTGGTTTACTACCACATTTGCTTACGGAAACTTCTTGGCACTTGCACACAAGGACCGGCCACCACAACAGAGAAGTGCCATACTTTGTTTTTCTTTCCGTAGCCTAAATGGTCGTTGCTAAAGGTTTCCTAGGTCACCCTTCCAGGTTCCCCACACAGGGCTTGGCGCCGTGGCTTAGTTGGTTAAAGCGCCTGTCTAGTAAACAGGAGATCCTGGGTTCGAATCCCAGCGGTGCCTTTGGCGAAACTCATGTGGCTAAAGTCTGTGCACCTTAGCGAGCATGTGATTTTCCCAGAATTGACCAAAAACTGTGAAACCGAGGTTTTCTTTGCAGATTTTTCCATTTTCATACCATCCCTCAGCTGTTGTCGGAGGACAGTGTCCAAAGCTCAAGCGCAGTGGCAGCCAGGCGCCGTGGCTTAGCTGGTCAAAGCGCCTGTCTCGTAAACAGGAGATCCTGGGTTCGAATCCCAGCGGTGCCTGTCCTCTGATACCTTTGCTCACTGGAATCTTTCTTGGACAGAGGGCATCAGCATTTTGAATCATGTTTCAATTGTGCAGAGGCTCGAGGACCTGTCTTTCCTGCCCACAAAGTTTAAAAAGCTTCACACTGCTGGACGTTCAAATGCCCAGAAGAAAAACCATCACGTGGCCAATACATGCCACCAGCCAGGCTCTGTGGCGCAATGGATAGCGCATTGGACTTCTAGATTGTGAAATGAGGCCATTCAAAGGTTGTGGGTTCGAGTCCCACCAGAGTCGTAAATGTTGGTGTTTTGTTTTCTATATACTGCACAGTGTTTCCCGCAGGCAACAGAAAGTTTTTGAGGACTCTTGTTTTCAACGTATTCAAAAAAATAATGTCAATCAAGTCAAAAGGCTTGGAATCATACCCGAGAACCGTCATAGAGGTATTTGAGTCACTGGCTTGTATCATGTAGATGCAGAACTTCACATATGTTCATATATGCATCAAATTGAATTGACATTTCTATATAAAATGCAGTGCAAGAAAACGACCATAACATGGAAGGGTCAGACCTGCTAGCTTCCATGATATCCCTCTATCTATGTAGGGTTGGGTCAAAAGGGTGATACATTTGGCTAGTTTTCCATTTTCTCCACGTGCTGGGGTAGAGACGTCGATGCTAACGGGTATGAGGCCATTCAAATTGTTCTCTGTGGTTTACTATCACATTTGCCTTCGGAAACTTCTTGGCACTTGCACACATGGACCGGCCACCACAACAGAGAAGTGCCATACTTTGTTTTTCTTTCCGTAGCCTAAATGGTCTTTGCTAAAGGTTTCCTGGGTCGCCCTTCCAGGTTCCTCACACAGGGCTTGGCGCCGTGGCTTAGTTGGTTAAAGCGCCTGTCTAGTAAACAGGAGATCCTGGGTTCGAATCCCAGCGGTGCCTTTGGCGAAACTCATGTGGCTCAAGTCTGTGCACCTTAGCGAGCATGTGATTTTCCCAGAATTGACCAAAAACGGTGCAACCGAGGTTTTCTTTGCAGATTTTTCAATTTTCATACCATCCCTCAGCTGTTGTCGGAGGACAGTGTCCAAAGCTCAAGCGCAGTGGCAGCCAGGCACCGTGGCTTAGCTGGTCAAAGCGCCTGTCTCGTAAACAGGAGATCCTGGGTTCGAATCCCAGCGGTGCCTCTCCACTGATACCTTTGCTCACTGGAATCTTTCTTGGACAGAGGGCATCAGCATTTTGAATCATGTTTCAATTGTGCAGAGGCTCGAGGACCTGTCTTTTCTGCCCACAAAGTTTAAAAAGCTTCACACTGCTGGACGTTCAAATGCCCAGAAGAAAAACCATCACGTGGCCAATACATGCAACCAGCCAGGCTCTGTGGCGCAATGGATAGCGCATTGGACTTCTAGATTGTGAAATGAGGCCATTCAAAGGTTGTGGGTTCAAATCCCACCAGAGTCGAAAATGTTGGTGTTTTGTTTTCTATATACTGCACAGTTTTTCCCGCAGGCAACAGAAAGTTTTTGAGGACTCTTGTTTTCAACGTATTCAAATAAATAATGTCAATCAAGTCAAAAGGCTTGGAATCATACCCGAGAACCGTCATAGAGGTATTTGAGTCACTGGCTTGTATCATGTAGATGCAGAACTTCACATATGTTCATATATGCATCAAATTGAATTGACATTTCTATATAAAATGCAGTGCAAGAAAACGACCATAACATGGAAGGGTCAGACCTGCTAGCTTCCATGATATCCCTCTATCTATGTAGGGTTGGGTCAAAAGGGTGATACATTTGGCTAGTTTTCCATTTTCTCCACGTGCTGGGGTAGAGACGTCGATGCTAACGGGTATGAGGCCATTCAAATTGTTCTCTGTGGTTTACTACCACATTTGCTTACGGAAACTTCTTGGCACTTGCACACAAGGACTGGCCACCACAACAGAGAAGTGCCATACTTTGTTTTTCTTTCCGTAGCCTAAATAGTCGTTGCTAAAGGTTTCCTAGGTCACCCTTCCAGGTTTCTCACACAGGGCTTGGCGCCGTGGCTTAGTTGGTTAAAGCGCCTGTCTAGTAAACAGGAGATCCTGGGTTCGAATCCCAGCGGTGCCTTTGGCGAAACTCATGTGGCTCAAGTCTGTGCACCTTAGCGAGCATGTGACTTTCCCAGAATTGACCAAAAACGGTGAAACCGAGGTTTTCTTTGCAGATTTTTCCATTTTCATACCATCCCTCAGCTGTTGTCGGAGGACAGTGTCCAAAGCTCAAGCACAGTGGCAGCCAGGCGCCGTGGCTTAGCTGGTCAAAGCGCCTGTCTCGTAAACAGGAGATCCTGGGTTCGAATCCCAGCGGTGCCTCTCCACTGATACCTTTGCTCACTGGAATCTTTCTTGGACAGAGGGCATCAGAATTTTGAATCATGTTTCAATTGTGCAAAGGCTCGAGGACCTGTCTTTTCTGCCCACAAAGTTTAAAAAGCTTCACACTGCTGGACGTTCAAATGCCCAGAAGAAAAACCATCACGTGGCCAATACATGCAACCAGCCAGGCTCTGTGGCGCAATGGATAGCGCATTGGACTTCTAGATTGTGAAATGAGGCCATTCAAAGGATGTTGGTTTGAGTCCCACCACAGTCGTAAATGTTGGTGTTTTGTTTTCTATATACTGCACAGTGTTTCCCGCAGGCAACAGAAAGTTTTTGAGGACTCTTGTTTTCAACGTATTCAAATAAATAATGTCAATCAAGTCAAAAGGCTTGGAATCATACCCGAGAACCGTCATAGAGGTATTTGAGTCACTGTCTTGTATCATGTAGATGCAGAACTTCACATATGTTCATATATGCATCAAATTAAATTGACATTTCTATATAAAATGCAGTGCAAGAAAACGACCATAACATGGAAGGGTCAGACCTGCTAGCTTCCATGATATCCCTCTATCTATGTAGGGTTGGGTCAAAAGGGTGATACATTTGGCTAGTTTTCCATTTTCTCCACGTGCTGGGGTAGAGACGTCGATGCTAACGGGTATGAGGCCATTCAAATTGTTCTCTGTGGTTTACTACCACATTTGCCTTCCGAAACTTCTTGGCACTTGCACACATGGACCGGCCACCACAACAGAGAAGTGCCATACTTTGTTTTTCTTTCCGTAGCCTAAATGGTCTTTGCTAAAGGTTTCCTGGGTCGCCCTTCCAGGTTCCTCACACAGGGCTTGGCGCCGTGGCTTAGTTGGTTAAAGCGCCTGTCTAGTAAACAGGAGATCCTGGGTTCGAATCCCAGCGGTGCCTTTGGCGAAACTCATGTGGCTAAAGTCTGTGCACCTTAGCGAGCATGTGATTTTCCCAGAATTGACCAAAAACGGTGAAACCGAGGTTTTCTTTGCAGATTTTTCCATTTTCATACCATCCCTCAGCTGTTGTCGGAGGACAGTGTCCAAAGCTCAAGCGCAGTGGCAGCCAGGCGCCGTGGCTTAGCTGGTCAAAGCGCCTGTCTCGTAAACAGGAGATCCTGGGTTCGAATCCCAGCGGTGCCTGTCCTCTGATACCTTTGCTCACTGGAATCTTTCTTGGACAGAGGGCATCAGCATTTTGAATCATGTTTCAATTGTGCAGAGGCTCGAGGACCTGTCTTTCCTGCCCACAGAGTTTAAAAAGCTTCACACTGCTGGACGTTCAAATGCCCAGAAGAAAAAACATCACGTGGCCCAGACAGGAAGTCAGACAGGCTCTGTGGCGCAATGGATAGCGCGTTGGACTTCTAGATTGTGAAATGAGGCCATTCAAAGGTTGTGGGTTCGAGTCCCACCAGAGTCGTAAATGTTGGTGTTTTGTTTTCTATATACTGCACAGTGTTTCCCGCAGGCAACAGAAAGTTTTTGAGGACTCTTGTTTTCAACGTATTCAAATAAATAATGTCAATCAAGTCAAAAGGCTTGGAATCATACCCGAGAACCGTCATAGAGGTATTTGAGTCACTGGCTTGTATCATGTAGATGCAGAACTTCACATATGTTCATATATGCATCAAATTGAATTGACATTTCTATATAAAATGCAGTGCAAGAAAACGACCATAACATGGAAGGGTCAGACCTGCTAGCTTCCATGATATCCCTCTATCTATGTAGGGTTGGGTCAAAAGGGTGATACATTTGGCTAGTTTTCCATTTTCTCCACGTGCTGGGGTAGAGACGTCGATGCTAACGGGTATGAGGCCATTCAAATTGTTCTCTGTGGTTTACTACCACATTTGCTTACGGAATCTTCTTGGCACTTGCACACAAGGACCGGCCACCACAACAGAGAAGTGCCATACTTTGTTTTTCTTTCCGTAGCCTAAATAGTCGTTGCTAAAGGTTTCCTAGGTCACCCTTCCAGGTTCCTCACACAGGGCTTGGCGCCGTGGCTTAGTTGGTTAAAGCGCCTGTCTAGTAAACAGGAGATCCTGGGTTCGAATCCCAGCGGTGCCTTTTGGCGAAACTCATGTGGCTCAAGTCTGTGCACCTTAGCGAGCATGTGATTTTCCCAGAATTGACCAAAAACGGTGAAACCGAGTTTTTCTTTGCAGATTTTTCCATTTTCATACCATCCCTCAGCTGTTGTCGGAGGACAGTGTCCAAAGCTAAAGCGCAGTGGCAGCCAGGCGCCGTGGCTTAGCTGGTCAAAGCGCCTGTCTCGTAAACAGGAGATCCTGGGTTCGAATCCCAGCGGTGCCTCTCCACTGATACCTTTGCTCACTGGAATCTTTCTTGGACAGAGGGCATCAGCATTTTGAATCATGTTTCAATTGTGCAGAGGCTCGAGGACCTGTCTTTTCTGCCCACAAAGTTTAAAAAGCTTCACACTGCTGGACGTTCAAATGCCCAGAAGAAAAACCATCACGTGGCCAATACATGCCACCAGCCAGGCTCTGGGGCGCAATGGATAGCGCATTGGACTTCTAGATTGTGAAATGAGGCCATTCAAAGGTTGTGGGTTCGAGTCCCACCAGAGTCGTAAATGTTGGTGTTTTGTTTTCTATATACTGCACAGTGTTTCCCGCAGGCAACAGAAAGTTTTTGAGGACTCTTGTTTTCAACGTATTCAAAAAAATAATGTCAATCAAGTCAAAAGGCTGGGAATCATACCCGAGAACCGTCATAGAGGTATTTGAGTCACTGGCTTGTATCATGTAGATGCAGAACTTCACATATGTTCATATATGCATCAAATTGAATTGACATTTCTATATAAAATGCAGTGCAAGAAAACGACCATAACATGGAAGGGTCAGACCTGCTAGCTTCCATGATATCCCTCTATCTATGTAGGGTTGGGTCAAAAGGGTGATACATTTGGCTAGTTTTCCATTTTCTCCACGTGCTGGGGTAGAGACGTCGATGCTAACGGGTATGAGGCCATTCAAATTGTTCTCTGTGGTTTACTACCACATTTGCCTTCCGAAACTTCTTGGCACTTGCACACATGGACCGGCCACCACAACAGAGAAGTGCCATACTTTGTTTTTCTTTCCGTAGCCTAAATGGTCTTTGCTAAAGGTTTCCTGGGTCGCCCTTCCAGGTTCCTCACACAGGGCTTGGCGCCTTGGCTTAGTTGGTTAAAGCGCCTGTCTAGTAAACAGGAGATCCTGGGTTCGAATCCCAGCGGTGCCTTTGGCGAAACTCATGTGGCTCAAGTCTGTGCACCTTAGCGAGCATGTGATTTTCCCAGAATTGACCAAAAACGGTGAAACCGAGGTTTTCTTTGCAGATTTTTCCATTTTCATACCATCCCTCAGCTGTTGTCGGAGGACAGTGTCCAAAGCTCAAGCGCAGTGGCAGCCAGGCGCCGTGGCTTAGCTGGTCAAAGCGCCTGTCTCGTAAACAGGAGATCCTGGGTTCGAATCCCAGCGGTGCCTCTCCACTGATACCTTTGCTCACTGGAATCTTTCTTGGACAGAGGGCATCAGCATTTTGATTCATGTTTCAATTGTGCAGAGGCTCGAGGACCTGTCTTTTCTGCCCACAAAGTTTAAAAAGCTTCACACTGCTGGACGTTCAAATGCCCAGAAGAAAAACCATCACGTGGCCAATACATACAACCAGCCAGGCTCTGTGGCGCAATGGATAGCGCATTGGACTTCTAGATTGTGAAATGAGGCCATTCAAAGGTTGTGGGTTCGAGTCCCACCAGAGTCGTAAATATTGGTGTTTTGTTTTCTATATACTGCACAGTGTTTCCCGCAGGCAACAGAAAGTTTTTGAGGACTCTTGTTTTCAACGTATTCAATTAAATAATGTCAATCAAGACAAAAGGCTTGGAATCATACCCGAGAACCGTCATAGAGGTATTTGAGTCACTGGCTTGTATCATGTAGATGCAGAACTTCACATATGTTCATATATGCATCAAATTGAATTGACATTTCTATATAAAATGCAGTGCAAGAAAACGACCATAACATGGAAGGGTCAGACCTGCTAGCTTCCATGATATCCCTCTATCTATGTAGGGTTGGGTCAAAAGGGTGATACATTTGGCTAGTTTTCCATTTTCTCCACGTGCTGGGGTAGAGACGTCGATGCTAACGGGTATGAGGCCATTCAAATTGTTCTCTGTGGTTTACTACCACATTTGCTTACGGAAACTTCTTGGCACTTGCACACAAGGACCGGCCACCACAACAGAGAAGTGCCATACTTTGTTTTTCTTTCCGTAGCCTAAATGGTCGTTGCTAAAGGTTTCCTAGGTCACCCTTCCAGGTTCCCCACACAGGGCTTGGCGCCGTGGCTTAGTTGGTTAAAGCGCCTGTCTAGTAAACAGGAGATCCTGGGTTCGAATCCCAGCGGTGCCTTTGGCGAAACTCATGTGGCTAAAGTCTGTGCACCTTAGCGAGCATGTGATTTTCCCAGAATTGACCAAAAACGGTGAAACCGAGGTTTTCTTTGCAGATTTTTCCATTTTCATACCATCCCTCAGCTGTTGTCGGAGGACAGTGTCCAAAGCTCAAGCGCAGTGGCAGCCAGGCGCCGTGGCTTAGCTGGTCAAAGCGCCTGTCTCGTAAACAGGAGATCCTGGGTTCGAATCCCAGCGGTGCCTGTCCTCTGATACCTTTGCTCACTGGAATCTTTCTTGGACAGAGGGCATCAGCATTTTGAATCATGTTTCAATTGTGCAGAGGCTCGAGGACCTGTCTTTCCTGCCCACAGAGTTTAAAAAGCTTCACACTGCTGGACGTTCAAATGCCCAGAAGAAAAAACATCACGTGGCCCAGACAGGAAGTCAGACAGGCTCTGTGGCGCAATGGATAGCGCGTTGGACTTCTAGATTGTGAAATGAGGCCATTCAAAGGTTGTGGGTTCGAGTCCCACCAGAGTCGTAAATGTTGGTGTTTTGTTTTCTATATACTGCACAGTGTTTCCCGCAGGCAACAGAAAGTTTTTGAGTACTCTTGTTTTCAACGTATTCAAATAAATAATGTCAATCAAGTCAAAAGGCTTGGAATCATACCCGAGAACCGTCATAGAGGTATTTGAGTCACTGGCTTGTATCATGTAGATGCAGAACTTCACATATGTTCATATATGCATCAAATTGAATTGACATTTCTATATAAAATGCAGTGCAAGAAAACGACCATAACATGGAAGGGTCAGACCTGCTAGCTTCCATGATATCCCTCTATCTATGTAGGGTTGGGTCAAAAGGGTGATACATTTGGCTAGTTTTCCATTTTCTCCACGTGCTGGGGTAGAGACGTCGATGCTAACGGGTATGAGGCCATTCAAATTGTTCTCTGTGGTTTACTACCACATTTGCCTTCCGAAACTTCTTGGCACTTGCACACATGGACCGGCCACCACAACAGAGAAGTGCCATACTTTGTTTTTCTTTCCGTAGCCTAAATGGTCTTTGCTAAAGGTTTCCTGGGTCGCCCTTCCAGGTTCCTCACACAGGGCTTGGCGCCGTGGCTTAGTTGGTTAAAGCGCCTGTCTAGTAAACAGGAGATCCTGGGTTCGAATCCCAGCGGTGCCTTTGGCGAAACTCATGTGGCTCAAGTCTGTGCACCTTAGCGAGCATGTGATTTTCCCAGAATTGACCAAAAACGGTGAAACCGAGGTTTTCTTTGCAGATTTTTCCATTTTCATACCATCCCTCAGCTGTTGTCGGAGGACAGTGTCCAAAGCTCAAGCGCAGTGGCAGCCAGGCGCCGTGGCTTAGCTGGTCAAAGCGCCTGTCTCGTAAACAGGAGATCCTGGGTTCGAATCCCAGCGGTGCCTCTCCACTGATACCTTTGCTCACTGGAATCTTTCTTGGACAGAGGGCATCAGCATTTTGAATCATGTTTCAATTGTGCAGAGGCTCGAGGACCTGTCTTTTCTGCCCACAAAGTTGAAAAAGCTTCACACTGCTGGACGTTCAAATGCCCAGAAGAAAAACCATCACGTGGCCAATACATGCAACCAGCCAGGCTCTGTGGCGCAATGGATAGCGCATTGGACTTCTAGATTGTGAAATGAGGCCATTCAAAGGTTGTGGGTTCGAGTCCCACCAGAGTCGTAAATGTTGGTGTTTTGTTTTCTATATACTGCACAGTGTTTCCCGCAGGCAACAGAAAGTTTTTGAGGACTCTTGTTTTCAACGTATTCAAATAAATAATGTCAATCAAGTCAAAAGGCTTGGAATCATACCCGAGAACCGTCATAGAGGTATTTGAGTCACTGGCTTGTATCATGTAGATGCAGAACTTCACATATGTTCATATATGCATCCAATTGAATTGACATTTCTATATAAAATGCAGTGCAAGAAAACGACCATAACATGGAAGGGTCAGACCTGCTAGCTTCCATGATATCCCTCTATCTATGTAGGGTTGGGTCAAAAGAGTGATACATTTGGCTAGTTTTCCATTTTCTCCACGTGCTGGGGTAGAGACGTCGATGCTAACGGGTATGAGGCCATTCAAATTGTTCTCTGTGGTTTACTACCACATTTGCCTTCCGAAACTTCTTGGCACTTGCACACATGGACCGGCCACCACAACAGAGAAGTGCCATACTTTGTTTTTCTTTCCGTAGCCTAAATGGTCTTTGCTAAAGGTTTCCTGGGTCGCCCTTCCAGGTTCCTCACACAGGGCTTGGCGCCGTGGCTTAGTTGGTTAAAGCGCCTGTCTAGTAAACAGGAGATCCTGGGTTCGAATCCCAGCGGTGCCTTTGGCGAAACTCATGTGGCTCAAGTCTGTGCACCTTAGCGAGCATGTGATTTTCCCAGAATTGACCAAAAACGGTGAAACCGAGGTTTTCTTTGCAGATTTTTCCATTTTCATACCATCCCTCAGCTGTTGTCGGAGGACAGTGTCCAAAGCTCAAGCGCAGTGGCAGCCAGGCGCCGTGGCTTAGCTGGTCAAAGCGCCTGTCTCGTAAACAGGAGATCCTGGGTTCGAATCCCAGCGGTGCCTCTCCACTGATACCTTTGCTCACTGGAATCTTTCTTGGACAGAGGGCATCAGCATTTTGAATCATGTTTCAATTGTGCAGAGGCTCGAGGACCTGTCTTTTCTGCCCACAAAGTTTAAAAAGCTTCACACTGCTGGACGTTCAAATGCCCAGAAGAAAAACCATCACGTGGCCAATACATGCAACCAGCCAGGCTCTGTGGCGCAATGGATAGCGCATTGGACTTCTGGATTGTGAAATGAGGCCATTCAAAGGTTGTGGGTTCGAGTCCCACCAGAGTCGTAAATGTTGGTGTTTTGTTTTCTATATACTGCACAGTGTTTCCCGCAGGCAACAGAAAGTTTTTGAGGACTCTTGTTTTCAACGTATTCAAATAAATAATGTCAATCAAGACAAAAGGCTTGGAATCATACCCGAGAACCGTCATAGAGGTATTTGAGTCACTGTCTTGTATCATGTAGATGCAGAACTTCACATATGTTCATATATGCATCAAATTGAATTGACATTTCTATATAAAATACAGTGCAAGAAAACGACCATAACATGGAAGGGTCAGACCTGCTAGCTTCCATGATATCCCTCTATCTATGTAGGGTTGGGTCAAAAGGGTGATACATTTGGCCAGTTTTCCATTTTCTCCACGTGCTGGGGTAGAGACGTCGATGCTAACGGGTATGAGGCCATTCAAATTGTTCTCTGTGGTTTACTACCACATTTGCCTTCCGAAACTTCTTGGCACTTGCACACATGGACCGGCCACCACAACAGAGAAGTGCCATACTTTGTTTTTCTTTCCGTAGCCTAAATGGTCTTTGCTAAAGGTTTCCTGGGTCGCCCTTCCAGGTTCCTCACACAGGGCTTGGCGCCGTGGCTTAGTTGGTTAAAGCGCCTGTCTAGTAAACAGGAGTTCCTGGGTTCGAATCCCAGTGGTGCCTTTGGCGAAACTCATGTGGCTCAAGTCTGTGCACCTTAGCGAGCATGTGATTTTCCCAGAATTGACCAAAAACGGTGAAACCGAGGTTTTCTTTGCAGATTTTTCCATTTTCATACCATCCCTCAGCTGTTGTCGGAGGACAGTGTCCAAAGCTCAAGCGCAGTGGCAGCCAGGCGCCGTGGCTTAGCTGGTCAAAGCGCCTGTCTCGTAAACAGGAGATCCTGGGTTCGAATCCCAGCGGTGCCTCTCCACTGATACCTTTGCTCACTGGAATCTTTCTTGGACAGAGGGCATCAGCATTTTGAATCATGTTTCAATTGTGCAGAGGCTCGAGGACCTGTCTTTTCTGCCCACAAAGTTTAAAAAGCTTCACACTGCTGGACGTTCAAATGCCCAGAAGAAAAACCATCACGTGGCCAATACATGCAACCAGCCAGGCTCTGTGGCGCAATGGATAGCGCATTGGACTTCTAGATTGTGAAATGAGGCCATTCAAAGGTTGTGGGTTCGAGTCCCACCAGAGTCGTAAATGTTGGTGTTTTGTTTTCTATATACTGCACAGTGTTTCCCGCAGGCAACAGAAAGTTTTTGAGGACTCTTGTTTTCAACGTATTCAATTAAATAATGTCAATCAAGACAAAAGGCTTGGAATCATACCCGAGAACCGTCATAGAGGTATTTGAGTCACTGTCTTGTATCATGTAGATGCAGAACTTCACATATGTTCATATATGCATCAAATTGAATTGACATTTCTATATAAAATGCAGTGCAAGAAAACGACCATAACATGGAAGGGTCTGACCTGCTAGCTTCCATGATATCCCTCTATCTATGTAGGGTTGGGTCAAAAGGGTGATACATTTGGCTAGTTTTCCATTTTCTCCACGTGCTGGGGTAGAGACGTCGATGCTAACGGGTATGAGGCCATTCAAATTGTTCTCTGTGGTTTACTACCACATTTGCTTACGGAAACTTCTTGGCACTTGCACACAAGGACCGGCCACCACAACAGAGAAGTGCCATACTTTGTTTTTCTTTCCGTAGCCTAAATGGTCGTTGCTAAAGGTTTCCTAGGTCACCCTTCCAGGTTCCCCACACAGGGCTTGGCGCCGTGGCTTAGTTGGTTAAAGCGCCTGTCTAGTAAACAGGAGATCCTGGGTTCGAATCCCAGCGCTGCCTTTGGCGAAACTCATGTGGCTAAAGTCTGTGCACCTTAGCAAGCATGTGATTTTCCCAGAATTGACCAAAAACGGTGAAACCGAGGTTTTCTTTGCAGATTTTTCCATTTTCATACCATCCCTCAGCTGTTGTCGGAGGACAGTGTCCAAAGCTAAAGCGCAGTGGCAGCCAGGCGCCGTGGCTTAGCTGGTCAAAGCGCCTGTCTCGTAAACAGGAGATCCTGGGTTCGAATCCCAGCGGTGCCTCTCCACTGATACCTTTGCTCACTGGAATCTTTCTTGGACAGAGGGCATCAGCATTTTGAATCATGTTTCAATTGTGCAGAGGCTCGAGGACCTGTCTTTTCTGCCCACAAAGTTTAAAAAGCTTCACACTGCTGGACGTTCAAATGCCCAGAAGAAAAACCATCACGTGGCCAATACATGCAACCAGCCAGGCTCTGTGGCGCAATGGATAGCGCATTGGACTTCTGGATTGTGAAATGAGGCCATTCAAAGGTTGTGGGTTCGAGTCCCACCAGAGTCGTAAATGTTGGTGTTTTGTTTTCTATATACTGCACAGTGTTTCCCGCAGGCAACAGAAAGTTTTTGAGGACTCTTGTTTTCAACGTATTCAAATAAATAATGTCAATCAAGTCAAAAGGCTTGGAATCATACCCGAGAACCGTCATAGAGGTATTTGAGTCACTGGCTTGTATCATGTAGATGCAGAACTTCACATATGTTCATATATGCATCAAATTGAATTGACATTTCTATATAAAATGCAGTGCAAGAAAACGACCATAACATGGAAGGGTCAGACCTGCTAGCTTCCATGATATCCCTCTATCTATGTAGGGTTGGGTCAAAACGGTGATACATTTGGCTAGTTTTCCATTTTCTCCACGTGCTGGGGTAGAGAATCCGACCCTAACGGGTATGAGGCCATTCAAATTGTTCTCTGTGGTTTACTACCATATTTGCCTTCTGAAACTTCTTGGCACTTGCACACATGGACCGGCCACCACAACAGAGAAGTGCCATACTTTGTTTTTCTTTCCGTAGCCTAAATGGTCTTTGCTAAAGGTTTCCTGGGTCGCCCTTCCAGGTTCCTCACACAGGGCTTGGCGCCGTGGCTTAGTTGGTTAAAGCGCCTGTCTAGTAAACAGGAGATCCTGGGTTCGAATCCCAGCGGTGCCTTTGGCGAAACTCATGTGGCTCAAGTCTGTGCACCTTAGCGAGCATGTGATTTTCCCAGAATTGACCAAAAACGGTGAAACCGAGGTTTTCTTTGCAGATTTTTCCATTTTCATACCATCCCTCAGCTGTTGTCGGAGGACAGTGTCCAAAGCTCAAGCGCAGTGGCAGCCAGGCGCCGTGGCTTAGCTGGTCAAAGCGCCTGTCTCGTAAACAGGAGATCCTGGGTTCGAATCCCAGCGGTGCCTCTCCACTGATACCTTTGCTCACTGGAATCTTTCTTGGACAGAGGGCATCAGCATTTTGAATCATGTTTCAATTGTGCAGAGGCTCGAGGACCTGTCTTTTCTGCCCACAAAGTTTAAAAAGCTTCACACTGCTGGACGTTCAAATGCCCAGAAGAAAAACCATCACGTGGCCAATACATGCAACCAGCCAGGCTCTGTGGCGCAATGGATAGCGCATTGGACTTCTAGATTGTGAAATGAGGCCATTCAAAGGTTGTGGGTTCGAGTCCCACCAGAGTCGTAAATGTTGGTGTTTTGTTTTCTATATACTGCACAGTGTTTCCCGCAGGCAACAGAAAGTTTTTGAGGACTCTTGTTTTCAACGTATTCAATTAAATAATGTCAATCAAGACAAAAGGCTTGGAATCATACCCGAGAACCGTCATAGAGGTATTTGAGTCACTGTCTTGTATCATGTAGATGCAGAACTTCACATATGTTCATATATGCATCAAATTGAATTGACATTTCTATATAAAATGCAGTGCAAGAAAACGACCATAACATGGAAGGGTCTGACCTGCTAGCTTCCATGATATCCCTCTATCTATGTAGGGTTGGGTCAAAAGGGTGATACATTTGGCTAGTTTTCCATTTTCTCCACGTGCTGGGGTAGAGACGTCGATGCTAACGGGTATGAGGCCATTCAAATTGTTCTCTGTGGTTTACTACCACATTTGCTTACGGAAACTTCTTGGCACTTGCACACAAGGACCGGCCACCACAACAGAGAAGTGCCATACTTTGTTTTTCTTTCCGTAGCCTAAATGGTCGTTGCTAAAGGTTTCCTAGGTCACCCTTCCAGGTTCCCCACACAGGGCTTGGCGCCGTGGCTTAGTTGGTTAAAGCGCCTGTCTAGTAAACAGGAGATCCTGGGTTCGAATCCCAGCGCTGCCTTTGGCGAAACTCATGTGGCTAAAGTCTGTGCACCTTAGCAAGCATGTGATTTTCCCAGAATTGACCAAAAACGGTGAAACCGAGGTTTTCTTTGCAGATTTTTCCATTTTCATACCATCCCTCAGCTGTTGTCGGAGGACAGTGTCCAAAGCTAGAGCGCAGTGGCAGCCAGGCGCCGTGGCTTAGCTGGTCAAAGCGCCTGTCTGGTAAACAGGAGATCCTGGGTTCGAATCCCAGCGGTGCCTCTCCACTGATACCTTTGCTCACTGGAATCTTTCTTGGACAGAGGGCATCAGCATTTTGAATCATGTTTCAATTGTGCAGAGGCTCGAGGACCTGTCTTTTCTGCCCACAAAGTTTAAAAAGCTTCACACTGCTGGACGTTCAAATGCCCAGAAGAAAAACCATCACGTGGCCAATACATGCAACCAGCCAGGCTCTGTGGCGCAATGGATAGCGCATTGGACTTCTGGATTGTGAAATGAGGCCATTCAAAGGTTGTGGGTTCGAGTCCCACCAGAGTCGTAAATGTTGGTGTTTTGTTTTCTATATACTGCACAGTGTTTCCCGCAGGCAACAGAAAGTTTTTGAGGACTCTTGTTTTCAACGTATTCAAATAAATAATGTCAATCAAGTCAAAAGGCTTGGAATCATACCCGAGAACCGTCATAGAGGTATTTGAGTCACTGGCTTGTATCATGTAGATGCAGAACTTCACATATGTTCATATATGCATCAAATTGAATTGACATTTCTATATAAAATGCAGTGCAAGAAAACGACCATAACATGGAAGGGTCAGACCTGCTAGCTTCCATGATATCCCTCTATCTATGTAGGGTTGGGTCAAAACGGTGATACATTTGGCTAGTTTTCCATTTTCTCCACGTGCTGGGGTAGAGAATCCGACCCTAACGGGTATGAGGCCATTCAAATTGTTCTCTGTGGTTTACTACCATATTTGCCTTCTGAAACTTCTTGGCACTTGCACACATGGACCGGCCACCACAACAGAGAAGTGCCATACTTTGTTTTTCTTTCCGTAGCCTAAATGGTCTTTGCTAAAGGTTTCCTGGGTCGCCCTTCCAGGTTCCTCACACAGGGCTTGGCGCCGTGGCTTAGTTGGTTAAAGCGCCTGTCTAGTAAACAGGAGATCCTGGGTTCGAATCCCAGCGGTGCCTTTGGCGAAACTCATGTGGCTCAAGTCTGTGCACCTTAGCGAGCATGTGATTTTCCCAGAATTGACCAAAAACGGTGAAACCGAGGTTTTCTTTGCAGATTTTTCCATTTTCATACCATCCCTCAGCTGTTGTCGGAGGACAGTGTCCAAAGCTCAAGCGCAGTGGCAGCCAGGCGCCGTGGCTTAGCTGGTCAAAGCGCCTGTCTTGTAAACAGGAGATCCTGGGTTCGAATCCCAGCGGTGCCTCTCCACTGATACCTTTGCTCACTGGAATCTTTCTTGGACAGAGGGCATCAGCATTTTGAATCATGTTTCAATTGTGCAGAGGCTCGAGGACCTGTCTTTTCTGCCCACAAAGTTTAAAAAGCTTCACACTGCTGGACGTTCAAATGCCCAGAAGAAAAACCATCACGTGGCCAATACATGCAACCAGCCAGGCTCTGTGGCGCAATGGATAGCGCATTGGACTTCTAGATTGTGAAATGAGGCCATTCAAAGGTTGTGGGTTCGAGTCCCACCAGAGTCGTAAATGTTGGTGTTTTGTTTTCTATATACTGCACAGTGTTTCCCGCAGGCAACAGAAAGTTTTTGAGGACTCTTGTTTTCAACGTATTCAAATAAATAATGTCAATCAAGACAAAAGGCTTGGAATCATACCCGAGAACCGTCATAGAGGTATTTGAGTCACTGTCTTGTATCATGTAGATGCAGAACTTCACATATGTTCATATATGCATCAAATTTAATTGACATTTCTATATAAAATGCAGTGCAAGAAAACGACCATAACATGGAAGGGTCTGACCTGCTGGCTTCCATGATATCCCTCTATCTATGTAGGGTTGGGTCAAAAGGGTGATACATTTGGCTAGTTTTCCATTTTCTCCACGTGCTGGGGTAGAGACGTCGATGCTAACGGGTATGAGGCCATTCAAATTGTTCTCTGTGGTTTACTACCACATTTGCTTACGGAAACTTCTTGGCACTTGCACACAAGGACCGGCCACCACAACAGAGAAGTGCCATACTTTGTTTTTCTTTCCGTAGCCTAAATGGTCGTTGCTAAAGGTTTCCTAGGTCACCCTTCCAGGTTCCCCACACAGGGCTTGGCGCCGTGGCTTAGTTGGTTAAAGCGCCTGTCTAGTAAACAGGAGATCCTGGGTTCGAATCCCAGCGGTGCCTTTGGCGAAACTGATGTGGCTAAAGTCTGTGCACCTTAGCGAGCATGTGATTTTCCCAGAATTGACCAAAAACGGTGAAACCGAGGTTTTCTTTGCAGATTTTTCCATTTTCATACCATCCCTCAGCTGTTGTCGGAGGACAGTGTCCAAAGCTAAAGCGCAGTGGCAGCCAGGCGCCGTGGCTTAGCTGGTCAAAGCGCCTGTCTCGTAAACAGGAGATCCTGGGTTCGAATCCCAGCGGTGCCTCTCCACTGATACCTTTGCTCACTGGAATCTTTCTTGGACAGAGGGCATCAGCATTTTGAATCATGTTTCAATTGTGCAGAGGCTCGAGGACCTGTCTTTTCTGCCCACAAAGTTTAAAAAGCTTCACACTGCTGGACGTTCAAATGCCCAGAAGAAAAACCATCACGTGGCCAATACATGAAACCAGCCAGGCTCTGTGGCGCAATGGATAGCGCATTGGACTTCTAGATTGTGAAATGAGGCCATTCAAAGGTTGTGGGTTCGAGTCCCACCAGAGTCGTAAATGTTGGTGTTTTGTTTTCTATATACTGCACAGTGTTTCCCGCAGGCAACAGAAAGTTTTTGAGGACTCTTGTTTTCAACGTATTCATATAAATAATGTCAATCAAGTCAAAAGGCTTGGAATCATACCCGAGAACCGTCATAGAGGTATTTGAGTCACTGGCTTGTATCATGTAGATGCAGAACTTCACATATGTTCATATATGCATCAAATTGAATTGACATTTCTATATAAAATGCAGTGCAAGAAAACGACCATAACATGGAAGGGTCAGACCTGCTAGCTTCCATGATATCCCTCTATCTATGTAGGGTTGGGTCAAAAGGGTGATACATTTGGCTAGTTTTCCATTTTCTCCACGTGCTGGGGTAGAGACGTCGATGCTAACGGGTATGAGGCCATTCAAATTGTTCTCTGTGGTTTACTACCACATTTGCCTTCCGAAACTTCTTGGCACTTGCACACATGGACCGGCCACCACAACAGAGAAGTGCCATACTTTGTTTTTCTTTCCGTAGCCTAAATGGTCTTTGCTAAAGGTTTCCTGGGTCGCCCTTCCAGGTTCCTCACACAGGGCTTGGCGCCGTGGCTTAGTTGGTTAAAGCGCCTGTCTAGTAAACAGGAGATCCTGGGTTCGAATCCCAGCGGTGCCTTTGGCGAAACTCATGTGGCTCAAGTCTGTGCACCTTAGCGAGCATGTGATTTTCCCAGAATTGACCAAAAACGGTGAAACCGAGGTTTTCTTTGCATATTTTTCTATTTTCATACCATCCCTCAGCTGTTGTCGGAGGACAGTGTCCAAAGCTCAAGCGCAGTGGCAGCCAGGCGCCGTGGCTTAGCTGGTCAAAGCGCCTGTCTCGTAAACAGGAGATCCTGGGTTCGAATCCCAGCGGTGCCTCTCCACTGATACCTTTTCTCACTGGAATCTTTCTTGGACAGAGGGCATCAGCATTTTGAATCATGTTTCAATTGTGCAGAGGCTCGAGGACCTGTCTTTTCTGCCCACAAAGTTTAAAAAGCTTCACACTGCTGGACGTTCAAATGCCCAGAAGAAAAAACATCACGTGGCCCAGACAGGAAGTCAGACAGGCTCTGTGGCGCAATGGATAGCGCGTTGGACTTCTAGATTGTGAAATGATGCCATTCAAAGGTTGTGGGTTCGAGTCCCACCAGAGTCGTAAATGTTGGTGTTTTTTTTTCTATATACTGCACAGTGTTTCCCGCAGGCAACAGAAAGTTTTTGAGGACTCTTGTTTTCAACGTATTCAAATAAATAATGTCAATCAAGTCAAAAGGCTTGGAAACATACCCGAGAACCGTCATACAGGTATTTGAGTCACTGGCTTGTATCATGTAGATGCAGAACTTCATATATGTTCATATATGCATCAAATTGAATTGACATTTCTATATAAAATGCAGTGCAAGAAAACGACCATAACATGGAAGGGTCTGACCTGCTAGCTTCCATGATATCCCTCTATCTATGTAGGGTTGGGTCAAAAGGGTGATACATTTGGATAGTTTTCCATTTTCTCCACGTGCTGGGGTAGAGACGTCGATGCTAACGGGTATGAGGCCATTCAAATTGTTCTCTGTGGTTTACTACCACATTTGCTTTCGGAAACTTCTTGGCACTTGCACACATGGACCGGCCACCACAACAGAGAAGTGCCATACTTTGTTTTTCTTTCCGTAGCCTAAATGGTCTTTGCTAAAGGTTTCATGGGTCGCCCTTCCAGTTTCCTCACACAGGGCTTGGCGCCGTGGCTTAGTTGGTTAAAGCGCCTGTCTAGTAAACAGGAGATCCTGGGTTCGAATCCCAGCGGTGCCTTTGGCGAAACTCATGTGGCTCAAGTCTGTGCACCTTAGCGAGCATGTGATTTTCCCAGAATTGACCAAAAACGGTGAAACCGAGGTTTTCTTTGCAGATTTTTCCATTTTCATACCATCCCTCAGCTGTTGTCGGAGGACAGTGTCCAAAGCTCAAGCGCAGTGGCAGCCAGGCGCCGTGGCTTAGCTGGTCAAAGCGCCTGTCTCGTAAACAGGAGATCCTGGGTTCGAATCCCAGCGGTGCCTCTCCACTGATACCTTTGCTCACTGGAATCTTTCTTGGACAGAGGGCATCAGCATTTTGAATCATGTTTCAATTGTGCAGAGGCTCGAGGACCTGTCTTTTCTGCCCACAAAGTTTAAAAAGCTTCACACTGCTGGACGTTCAAATGCCCAGAAGAAAAACCATCACGTGGCCAATACATGCAACCTGCCAGGCTCTGTAGCGCAATGGATAGCGCATTGGACTTCTAGATTGTGAAATGAGGCCATTCAAAGGTTGTGGGTTCGAGTCCCACCAGAGTCGTAAATGTTGGTGTTTTGTTTTCTATATACTGCACAGTGTTTCCCGCAGGCAACAGAAAGTTTTTGAGGACTCTTGTTTTCAACGTATTCAAATAAATAATGTCAATCAAGTCAAAAGGCTTGGAATCATACCCGAGAACCGTCATAGAGGTATTTGAGTCACTGGCTTGTATCATGTAGATGCAGAACTTCACATATGTTCATATATGCATCAAATTGAATTGACATTTCTATATAAAATGCAGTGCAAGAAAACGACCATAACATGGAAGGGTCAGACCTGCTAGCTTCCATGATATCCCTCTATCTATGTAGGGTTGGGTCAAAAGGGTGATACATTTGGCTAGTTTTCCATTTTCTCCACGTGCTGGGGTAGAGACGTCGATGCTAACGGGTATGAGGCCATTCAAATTGTTCTCTGTGGTTTACTACCACATTTGCCTTCCGAAACTTCTTGGCACTTGCACACATGGACCGGCCACCACAACAGAGAAGTGCCATACTTTGTTTTTCTTTCCGTAGCCTAAATGGTCTTTGCTAAAGGTTTCCTGGGTCGCCCTTCCAGGTTCCTCACACAGGGCTTGGCGCCGTGGCTTAGTTGGTTAAAGCGCCTGTCTAGTAAACAGGAGATCCTGGGTTCGAATCCCAGCGGTGCCTTTGGCGAAACTCATGTGGCTCAAGTCTGTGCACCTTAGCGAGCATGTGATTTTCCCAGAATTGACCAAAAACGGTGAAACCGAGGTTTTCTTTGCAGATTTTTCCATTTTCATACCATCCCTCAGCTGTTGTCGGAGGACAGTGTCCAAAGCTCAAGCGCAGTGGCAGCCAGGCGCCGTGGCTTAGCTGGTCAAAGCGCCTGTCTCGTAAACAGGAGATCCTGGATTCGAATCCCAGCGGTGCCTCTCCACTGATACCTTTGCTCACTGGAATCTTTCTTGGACAGAGGGCATCAGCATTTTGAATCATGTTTCAATTGTGCAGAGGCTCGAGGACCTGTCTTTTCTGCCCACAAAGTTTAAAAAGCTTCACACTGCTGGACGTTCAAATGCCCAGAAGAAAAACCATCACGTGGCCAATACATGCAACCAGCCAGGCTCTGTGGCGCAATGGATAGCGCATTGGACTTCTAGATTGTGAATTGAGGCCATTCAAAGGTTGTGGGTTCGAGTCCCACCAGAGTCGTAAATGTTGGTGTTTTGTTTTCTATATACTGCACAGTGTTTCCCGCAGGCAACAGAAAGTTTTTGAGGACTCTTGTTTTCAACGTATTCAAATAAATAATGTCAATCAAGTCAAAAGGCTTGGAATCATACCCGAGAACCGTCATAGAGGTATTTGAGTCACTGGCTTGTATCATGTAGATGCAGAACTTTACATATGTTCATATATGCATCAAATTGAATTGACATTTCTATATAAAATGCAGTGCAAGAAAACGACCATAACATGGAAGGGTCAGACCTGCTAGCTTCCATGATATCCCTCTATCTATGTAGGGTTGGGTCAAAAGGGTGATACATTTGGCTAGTTTTCCATTTTCTCCACGTGCTGGGGTAGAGACGTCGATGCTAACGGGTATGAGGCCATTCAAATTGTTCTCTGTGGTTTACTACCACATTTGCCTTCCGAAACTTCTTGGCACTTGCACACATGGACCGGCCACCACAACAGAGAAGTGCCATACTTTGTTTTTCTTTCCGTAGCCTAAATGGTCTTTGCTAAAGGTTTACTGGGTCGCCCTTCCAGGTTCCTCACACAGGGCTTGGCACAGTGGCTTAGTTGGTTAAAGCGCCTGTCTAGTAAACAGGAGATCCTGGGTTCGAATCCCAGCGGTGCCTTTGGCGAAACTCATGTGGCTCAAGTCTGTGCACCTTAGCGAGCATGTCATTTTCCCAGAATTGACCAAAAACGGTGAAACCGAGGTTTTCTTTGCAGATTTTTCCATTTTCATACCATCCCTCAGCTGTTGTCGGAGGACAGTGTCCAAAGCTCAAGCGCAGTGGCAGCCAGGCGCCGTGGCTTAGCTGGTCAAAGCACCTGTCTCGTAAACAGGAGATCCTGGGTTCGAATCCCAGCGGTGCCTCTCCACTGATACCTTTTCTCACTGGAATCTTTCTTGGACAGAGGGCATCAGCATTTTGAATCATGTTTCAATTGTGCAGAGGCTCGAGGACCTGTCTTTTCTGCCCACAAAGTTTAAAAAGCTTCACACTGCTGGACGTTCAAATGCCCAGAAGAAAAAACATCACGTGGCCCAGACAGGAAGTCAGACAGGCTCTGTGGCGCAATGGATAGCGCGTTGGACTTCTAGATTGTGAAATGATGCCATTCAAAGGTTGTGGGTTCGAGTCCCACCAGAGTCGTAAATGTTGGTGTTTTTTTTTCTATATACTGCACAGTGTTTCCCGCAGGCAACAGAAAGTTTTTGAGGACTCTTGTTTTCAACGTATTCAAATAAATAATGTCAATCAAGTCAAAAGGCTTGGAAACATACCCGAGAACCGTCATAGAGGTATTTGAGTCACTGGCTTGTATCAT
Source organism: Pseudorasbora parva (assembly GCF_024679245.1). Lineage (NCBI taxonomy): Eukaryota > Metazoa > Chordata > Actinopteri > Cypriniformes > Gobionidae > Pseudorasbora > Pseudorasbora parva. The sequence continues at coordinate 35,797,553 of NC_090179.1, read as the reverse complement.
GTAGATGCAGAACTTCATATATGTTCATATATGCATCAAATTGAATTGACATTTCTATATAAAATGCAGTGCAAGAAAACGACCATAACATGGAAGGGTCTGACCTGCTAGCTTCCATGATATCCCTCTATCTATGTAGGGTTGGGTCAAAAGGGTGATACATTTGGATAGTTTTCCATTTTCTCCACGTGCTGGGGTAGAGACGTCGATGCTAACGGGTATGAGGCCATTCAAATTGTTCTCTGTGGTTTACTACCACATTTGCTTTCGGAAACTTCTTGGCACTTGCACACATGGACCGGCCACCACAACAGAGAAGTGCCATACTTTGTTTTTCTTTCCGTAGCCTAAATGGTCTTTGCTAAAGGTTTCATGGGTCGCCCTTCCAGTTTCCTCACACAGGGCTTGGCGCCGTGGCTTAGTTGGTTAAAGCGCCTGTCTAGTAAACAGGAGATCCTGGGTTCGAATCCCAGCGGTGCCTTTGGCGAAACTCATGTGGCTCAAGTCTGTGCACCTTAGCGAGCATGTGATTTTCCCAGAATTGACCAAAAACGGTGAAACCGAGATTTTCTTTGCAGATTTTTCCATTTTCATACCATCCCTCAGCTGTTGTCGGAGGACAGTGTCCAAAGCTCAAGCGCAGTGGCAGCCAGGCGCCGTGGCTTAGCTGGTCAAAGCGCCTGTCTCGTAAACAGGAGATCCTGGGTTCGAATCCCAGCGGTGCCTCTCCACTGATACCTTTGCTCACTGGAATCTTTCTTGGACAGAGGGCATCAGCATTTTGAATCATGTTTCAATTGTGCAGAGGATCGAGGACCTGTCTTTTCTGCCCACAAAGTTTAAAAAGCTTCACACTGCTGGATGTTCAAATGCCCAGAAGAAAAAACATCACGTGGCCAATACATGCAATCAGCCATTTTCTGTGGCGCAATGGATAGCGCATTGGACTTCTAGATTGTGAAATGAGGCCATTCAAAGGTTGTGGGTTCGAGTCCCACCAGAGTCGTTAATGTTGGTGTTTTGTTTTCTATATACTGCTCAGTGTTTCCCGCAGGCAACAGAACGTTTTTGAGGACTCTTGTTTTCAACGTATTCAAATAAATAATGCCAATCAAGTCAAAAGGCTTGGAATCATACCCGAGAACCGTCATAGAGGTATTTGAGTCACTGGCTTGTATCATGTAGATGCAGAACTTCACATATGTTCATATATGCATCAAATTGAATTGACATTTCTATATAAAATGCAGTGCAAGAAAACGACCATAACATGGAAGGGTCTGACCTGCTAGCTTCCATGATATCCCTCTATCTATGTAGGGTTGGGTCAAAAGGGTGATACATTTGGATAGTTTTTCATTTTCTCCACGTGCTGGGGTAGAGACGTCGATGCTAACGGGTATGAGGCCATTCAAATTGTTCTCTGTGGTTTACTACCACATTTGCTTTCGGAAACTTCTTGGCACTTGCACACATGGACCGGCCACCACAACAGAGAAGTGCCATACTTTGTTTTTCTTTCCGTAGCCTAAATGGTCTTTGCTAAAGGTTTCCTGGGTCGCCCTTCCAGGTTCATCACACAGGGCTTGGCGCCGTGGCTTAGTTGGTTAAAGCGCCTGTCTAGTAAACTGGAGATCCTGGGTTCGAATCCCAGCGGTGCCTTTGGTGAAACTCATGTGGCTCAAGTCTGTGCACCTTAGCGAGCATGTGATTTTCCCAGAATTGACCAAAAACGGTGAAACCGAGGTTTTCTTTGCAGATTTTTCCATTTTCATACCATCCCTCAGCTGTTGTCGGAGGACAGTGTCCAAAGCTAATGCGCAGTGGCAGCCAGGCGCTGTGGCTTAGCTGGTCAAAGCGCCTGTCTCGTAAACAGGAGATCCTGGGTTCGAATCCCAGCGGTGCCTGTCCTCTGATACCTTTGCTCACTGGAATCTTTCTTGGACAGAGGGCATCAGCATTTTGAATCATGTTTCAATTGTGCAGAGGCTCGAGGACCTGTCTTTTCTGCCCACAAAGTTTAAAAAGCTTCACACTGCTGGACGTTCAAATGCCCAGAAGAAAAACCATCACGTGGCCAATACATGCAACCAGCCAGGCTCTGTGGCGCAATGGATAGCGCATTGGACTTCTAGATTGTGAAATGAGGCCATTCAAAGGTTGTGGGTTCGAGTCCCACCAGAGTCGAGAATGTTGGTGTTTTGTTTTCTATATACTGCACAGTGTTTCCCGCAGGCAACAGAAAGTTTTTGAGGACTCTTGTTTTCAACGTATTCAATTAAATAATGTCAATCAAGACAAAAGGCTTGGAATCATACCCGATAACCGTCATAGAGGTATTTGAGTCACTGTCTTGTATCATGTAGATGCAGAACTTCACATATGTTCATATATGCATCAAATTGAATTGACATTTCTATATAAAATGCAGTGCAAGAAAACGACCATAACATGGAAGGGTCTGACCTGCTAGCTTCCATGATATCCCTCTATCTATGTAGGGTTGGGTCAAAAGGGTGATACATTTGGCTAGTTTTCCATTTTCTCCACGTGCTGGGGTAGAGACGTCGATGCTAACGGGTATGAGGCCATTCAAATTGTTCTCTGTGGTTTACTACCACATTTGCTTACGGAAACTTCTTGGCACTTGCACACAAGGACCGGCCACCACAACAGAGAAGTTCCATACTTTGTTTTTCTTTCCGTAGCCTAAATGGCCGTTGCTAAAGGTTTCCTAGGTCACCCTTCCAGGTTCCTCACACAGGGCTTGGCGCCGTGGCTTAGTTGGTTAAAGCGCCTGTCTAGTAAACAGGAGATCCTGGGTTCGAATCCCAGCGGTGCCTTTGGCGAAACTCATGTGGCTAAAGTCTGTGCACCTTAGCGAGCATGTGATTTTCCCAGAATTGACCAAAAACGGTGAAACCGAGGTTTTCTTTGCAGATTTTTCCATTTTCATACCATCCCTCAGCTGTTGTCGGAGGACAGTGTCCAAAGCTCAAGCGCAGTGTCAGCCAGGCGCCGTGGCTTAGCTGGTCAAAGCGCCTGTCTCGTAAACAGGAGATCCTGGGTTCGAATCCCAGCGGTGCCTCTCCACTGATACCTTTGCTCACTGGAATCTTTCTTGGACAGAGGGCATCAGCTTTTTGAATCATGTTTCAATTGTGCAGAGGCTCGAGGACCTGTCTTTTCTGCCCACAAAGTTTAAAAAGCTTCACACTGCTGGACGTTCAAATGCCCAGAAGAAAAACCATCACGTGGCCAATACATGCAACCAGCCAGGCTCTGTAGCGCAATGGATAGCGCATTGGACTTCTAGATTGTGAAATGAGGCCATTCAAAGGTTGTGGGTTCGAGTCCCACCAGAGTCGTAAATGTTGGTGTTTTGTTTTCTATATACTGCACAGTGTTTCCCGCAGGCAACAGAAAGTTTTTGAGGACTCTTGTTTTCAACGTATTCAAATAAATAATGTCATACCCGAGAACCGTCATAGAGGTATTTGAGTCACTGGCTTGTATCATGTAGATGCAGAACTTCACATATGTTCATATATGCATCAAATTGAATTGACATTTCTATATAAAATGCAGTGCAAGAAAACGACCATAACATGGAAGGGTCTGACCTGCTAGCTTCCATGATATCCCTCTATCTATGGAGGGTTGGGTCAAAAGGGTGACACATTTGGATAGTTTTCCATTTTCTCCACGTGCTGGGGTAGAGACGTCGATGCTAACGGGTACGAGGCCATTCAAATTGTTCTCTGTGGTTTACTACCACATTTGCTTACGGAAACTTCTTGGCACTTGCACACAGGGACCGGCCACCACAACAGAGAAGTGCCATACTTTGTTTTCCTTTCCGTAGCCTAAATGGTCTTTGCCAAAGGTTTCCTGGGTCGCCCTTCGAGGTTCCTCACACAGGGCTTGGCGCCGTGGCTTGGTTGGTTAAAGCGCCTGTCTAGTAAACAGGAGATCCTGGGTTCGAATCCCAGCGGTGCCTTTGGCGAAACTCATGTGGCTCAAGTCTGTGCACCTTAGCGAGCATGTGATTTTCCCAGAATTGACACAAAATGGTGAAACCGAGGTTTTCTTTGCAGATTTTTCCATTTTCATACCATCCCTCAGCTGTTGTCGGAGGACAGTGTCCAAAGCTAATGCGCAGTGGCAGCCAGGCGCCTTGGTTTAGCTGGTCAAAGCGCCTGTCTCGTAAACAGGAGATCCTGGGTTCGAATCCCAGCGGTGCCTGTCCTCTGATACCTTTGCTCACTGGAATCTTTCTTGGACATTGGGCATCAGCATTTTGAATCATGTTTGAATTGTGCAGAGGCTCGAGGACCTGTCTTTCCTGCCCACAGAGTTTAAAAAGCTTCACACTGCTGGACGTTCAAATGCCCAGAAGAAAAACCATCACGTGGCCCAGCCATGCAGTCAGACAGGCTCTGTGGCGCAATGGATAGCGCGTTGGACTTCTAGATTGTGAAATGAGGCCATTCAAAGGTTGTGGGTTTGAGTCCCACCAGAGTCGAGAATGTTGGTGTTTTGTTTTCTATATACTGCACAATGTTTCCCGCAGGCAACAGAAAGTTTTTGAGGACTCTTGTTTTCAACGTATTCAATTAAATAATGTCAATCAAGACAAAAGGCTTGGAATCATACCCGATAACCGTCATAGAGGTATTTGAGTCACTGTCTTGTATCATGTAGATGCAGAACTTCACATATGTTCATATATGCATCAAATTGAATTGACATATCTATATAAAATGCAGTGCAAGAAAACGACCATAACATGGAAGGGTCTGACCTGCTAGCTTCCATGATATCCCTCTATCTATGGAGGGTTGGGTCAAAAGGGTGATACATTTGGATAGTTTTCCATTTTCTCCACGTGCTGGGGTAGAGACGTCGATGCTAACGGGTATGAGGCCATTCAAATTGTTCTCTGTGGTTTACTACCACATTTGCTTACGGAAACTTCTTGGCACTTGCACAAAAGGACCGGCCACCACAACAGAGAAGTGCCATACTTTGTTTTTCTTTCCGTAGCCTAAATGGTCTTTGCTAAAGGTTTCCTGGGTCGCCCTTCCAGGTTCCTCACACAGGGCTTGGTGCAGTGGCTTAGTTGGTTAAAGCGCCTGTCTAGTAAATAGGAGATCCTGGGTTCGAATCCCAGCGGTGCCTTTGGCGAAACTCATGTGGCTCAAGTCTGTGCACCTTAGCGAGCATGTGATTTTCCCAGAATTTACCAAAAACGGTGAAACCGAGTTTTTCTTTGCAGATTTTTCCATTTTCATATCATCCCTCAGCTGTTGTCGGAGGACAGTGTCCAAAGCTAATGCGCAGTGGCAGCCAGGCGCCGTGGCTTAGCTGGTCAAAGCGCCTGTCTCGTAAACAGGAGATCCTGGGTTCGAATCCCAGCGGTGCCTGTCCTCTGATACCTTTGCTCACTGGAATCTTTCTTGGACAGAGGGCATCAGCATTTTGAATCATGTTTCAATTGTGCAGAGGCTCGAGGACCTGTCTTTCCTGCCCACAGAGTTTAAAAAGCTTCACACTGCTGGACGTTCAAATGCCCAGAAGAAAAACCATCACGTGGCCAATACATGCAATCAGACAGGCTCTGTGGGGCAATGGATAGCGCATTGGACTTCTAGATTGTGAAATGAGGCCATTCAAAGGTTGTGGGTTCGAGTCCCACCAGAGTCGTAAATGTTGGTGTTTTGTTTTCTATATACTGCACAGTGTTTCCCGCAGGCAACAGAAAGTTTTTGAGGGCTCTTGTTTTCAACGTATTCAAATAAATAATGTCAATCAAGTCAAAAGGCTTGGAATCATACCCGAGAACCGTCATAGAGGTATTTGAGTCACTGGCTTGTATCATGTAGATGCAGAACTTCACATATGTTCATATATGCATCAAATTGAATTGACATTTCTATATAAAATGCAGTGTAAGAAAACGACCATAACATGGAAGGGTCTGACCTGCTAGCTTCCATGATATCCCTCTATCTATGTAGGGTTGGGTCAAAAGGGTGATACATTTGGATAGTTTTCCATTTTCTCCACGTGCTGGGGTAGAGACGTCGATGCTACCGGTACTGAAGGCCATTCAAATTGTTCTCTGTGGTTTACTACCACATTTGCCTTCGGAAACTTCTTGGCACTTGCACACATGGACCAGCCACCACAACAGAGAAGTGCCATACTTTGTTTTTCTTTCCGTAGCCTAAATGGTCTTTGCTAAAGGTTTCCTGGGTCGCCCTTCCAGGTTCCTCACACAGGGCTTGGCGCCGTGGCTTAGTTGGTTAAAGTGCCTGTCTAGTAAACAGGAGATCCTGGGTTCGAATCCCAGTGGTGCCTTTGGCAAAACTCATGTGGCTCAAGTCTGTGCACCTTAGCGAGCATGTGATTCCCAGAATTGACCAAAACTGTTAAACCGAGGTTTTCTTTGCAGATTTTTCCATTTTCATACCATCCCTCAGCTGTTGTCGGAGGACAGTGTCCAAAGCTAATGCGCAGTGGCAGCCAGGCTCCGTGGTTTAGCTGGTCAAAGCGCCTGTCTCGTAAACAGAAGATCCTGGGTTCGATTCCCAGCGGTGCCTGTCCTCTGATACCTTTGCTCACTGGAATCTTTCTTGGACAGAGGGCATCAGCATTTTGAATCATGTTTCAATTGTGCAGAGCCTCGAGGACCTGTCTTTTCTGCCCACAAAGTTTAAAAAGCTTCACACTGCTGGACGTTCAAATGCCCAGAAGAAAAACCATCACGTGGCCAATACATGCAATCAGACAGGCTCTGTGGCGCAATGGATAGCGCATTGGACTTCTAGATTGTGAAATGAGGCCATTCAAAGGTTGTGGGATCGAGTCCCACCAGAGTCGTAAATGTTGGTGTTTTGTTTTCTATATACTGCACAGTGTTTCCCGCAGGCAACAGAATGTTTTTGAGGACTCTTGTTTTCAACGTATTCAAATAAATAATGACAATCAAGTCAAAAGGCTTGGAATCATACCCGAGAACCGTCATAGAGGTATTTGAGTCACTGGCTTGTATCATGTAGATGCAGAACTTCACATATGTTCATATATGCATCAAATTTAATTGACATTTCTATATAAAATGCAGTGTAAGAAAACGACCATAACATGGAAGGGTCTGACCTGCTAGCTTCCATGATATCCCTCTATCTATGTAGGGTTGGGTCAAAAGGGTGATACATTTGGATAGTTTTCCATTTTCTCCACGTGCTGGGGTAGAGACGTCGATGCTACCGGTTATGAGGCCATTCAAATTGTTCTCTGTGGTTTACTACCACATTTGCCTTCGGAAACTTCTTGGCACTTGCACACATGGACCAGCCACCACAACAGAGAAGTGCCATACTTTGTTTTTCTTTCCGTAGCCTAAATGGTCTTTGCTAAAGGTTTCCTGGGTCGCCCTTCCAGGTTCCTCACACAGGGCTTGGCGCCGTGGCTTAGTTGGTTAAAGTGCCTGTCTAGTAAACAGGAGATCCTGGGTTCGAATCCCAGTGGTGCCTTTGGCAAAACTCATGTGGCTCAAGTCTGTGCACCTTAGCGAGCATGTGATTCCCAGAATTGACCAAAACTGTTAAACCGAGGTTTTCTTTGCAGATTTTTCCATTTTCATACCATCCCTCAGCTGTTGTCGGAGGACAGTGTCCAAAGCTAATGCGCAGTGGCAGCCAGGCTCCGTGGCTTAGCTGGTCAAAGCGCCTGTCTCGTAAACAGAAGATCCTGGGTTCGATTCCCAGCGGTGCCTGTCCTCTGATACCTTTGCTCACTGGAATCTTTCTTGGACAGAGGGCATCAGCATTTTGAATCATGTTTCAATTGTGCAGAGCCTCGAGGACCTGTCTTTTCTGCCCACAAAGTTTAAAAAGCTTCACACTGCTGGACGTTCAAATGCCCAGAAGAAAAACCATCACGTGGCCAATACATGCAATCAGACAGGCTCTGTGGCGCAATGGATAGCGCATTGGACTTCTAGATTGTGAAATGAGGCCATTCAAAGGTTGTGGGATCGAGTCCCACCAGAGTCGTAAATGTTGGTGTTTTGTTTTCTATATACTGCACAGTGTTTCCCGCAGGCAACAGAAAGTTTTTGAGGACTCTTGTTTTCAACGTATTCAAATAAATAATGACAATCAAGTCAAAAGGCTTGGAATCATACCCGAGAACCGTCATAGAGGTATTTGAGTCACTGGCTTGTATCATGTAGATGCAGAACTTCACATATGTTTATATATGCATCAAATTGAATTGACATTTCTATATAAAATGCAGTGCAAGAAAACGACCATAACATGGAAGGGTCTGACCTGCTAGCTTCCATGATATCCCTCTATCTATGTAGGGTTGGGTCAAAAGGGTGATACATTTGGCTAGTTTTCCATTTTCTCCACGTGCTGGGGTCGAGATGTCGATCCTAACGGGTATGAGGCCATTCAAATTGTTCTCTGTGGTTTACTACCACATTTGCTTATGGAAACTTCTTGGCACTTGCACACAGGGACCGGCCACCACAACAGAGAAGTGCCATACTTTGTTTTCCTTTCCTTGGCCTAAATGGTCTTTGCCAATGGTTTCCTGGGTCGCCCTTCCAAGTTCCTCACACAGGGCTTGGCGCCGTGGCTTAGTTGGTTAAAGTGCCTGTCTAGTAAACAGGAGATCCTGGGTTCGAATCCCAGCGGTGCCTTTGGCGAAACTCATGTGGCTCAAGTCTGTGCACCTTAGCGAGCATGTGATTTTCCCAGAATTGACCAAAAACGGTGAAACCGAGGTTTTCTTTGCAGATTTTTCCATTTTCATACCATCCCTCAGCTGTTGTCGGAGGACAGTGTCCAAAGCTAATGCACAGTGGCAGCCAGGCGCCGTGGCTTAGCTGGTCAAAGCGCCTGTCTCGTAAACAGGAGATCCTGAGTTCGAATCCCAGCGGTGCCTGTCCTCTGATACCTTTGCTCACTGGAATCTTTCTTGGACAGAGGGCATCAGCATTTTGAATCATGTTTCAATTGTGCAGAGGCTCAAGGACCTGTCTTTTCTGACCACAAAGTTTAAAAAGCTTCACACTGCTGGACGTTCAAATGCCCAGAAGAAAAACCATCACGTGGCCAATACATGCAATCAGACAGGCTCTGTGGCGCAATGGATAGCACATTGGACTTCTAGATTGTGAAATGAGGCCATTCAAAGGTTGTGGGTTCGAGTCCCACCAGAGTCGTAAATGTTGGTGTTTTGTTTTCTATATACTGCACAATGTTTCCCGCAGGCAACAGAAAGTTTTTGAGGACTCTTGTTATCAACGTATTCAATTAAATAATGTCAATCAAGACAAAAGGCTTGGAATCATACCCGATAACCGTCATAGAGGTATTTGAGTCACTGGCTTGTATCATGTAGATGCAGAACTTCACATATGTTCATATATGCATCAAATTGAATTGACATTTCTATATAAAATGCAGTGCAAGAAAACGACCATAACATGGAAGGGTCTGACCTGCTAGCTTCCATGATATCCCTCTATCTATGTAGAGTTGGGTCAAAAGGGTGATACATTTGGCTAGTTTTCCATTTTCTCCACGTGCTGGGGTAGAGAATCCGACCCTAACGGGTATGAGGCCATTCAAATTGTTCTCTGTGGTTTACTACCATATTTGCCTTCTGAAACTTCTTGGCACTTGCACACATGGACCGGCCACCACAACAGAGAAGTGCCATACTTTGTTTTTCTTTCCGTAGCCTAAATGGTCTTTGCTAAAGGTTTCCTGGGTCGCCCTTCCAGGTTCCTCACACAGGGCTTGGCGCCGTGGCTTAGTTGGTTAAAGCGCCTGTCTAGTAAACAGGAGATCCTGGGTTCGAATCCCAGCGGTGCCTTTGGCGAAACTCATGTGGCTCAAGTCTGTGCACCTTAGCGAGCATGTGATTTTCCCAGAATTGACCAAAAACGGTGAAACCGAGGTTTTCTTTGCAGATTTTTCCATTTTCATACCATCCCTCAGCTGTTGTCGGAGGACAGTGTCCAAAGCTCAAGCGCAGTGGCAGCCAGGCGCCGTGGCTTAGCTGGTCAAAGCGCCTGTCTCGTAAACAGGAGATCCTGGGTTCGAATCCCAGCGGTGCCTCTCCACTGATACCTTTGCTCACTGGAATCTTTCTTGGACAGAGGGCATCAGCATTTTGAATCATGTTTCAATTGTGCAGAGGCTCGAGGACCTGTCTTTTCTGCCCACAAAGTTTAAAAAGCTTCACACTGCTGGACGTTCAAATGCCCAGAAGAAAAACCATCACGTGGCCAATACATGCAACCAGCCAGGCTCTGTGGCGCAATGGATAGCGCATTGGACTTCTAGATTGTGAAATGAGGCCATTCAAAGGTTGTGGGTTCGAGTCCCACCAGAGTCGTAAATGTTGGTGTTTTGTTTTCTATATACTGCACAGTGTTTCCCGCAGGCAACAGAAAGTTTTTGAGGACTCTTGTTTTCAACGTATTCAATTAAATAATGTCAATCAAGACAAAAGGCTTGGAATCATACCCGAGAACCGTCATAGAGGTATTTGAGTCACTGTCTTGTATCATGTAGATGCAGAACTTCACATATGTTCATATATGCATCAAATTTAATTGACATTTCTATATAAAATGCAGTGCAAGAAAACGACCATAACATGGAAGGGTCTGACCTGCTGGCTTCCATGATATCCCTCTATCTATGTAGGGTTGGGTCAAAAGGGTGATACATTTGGCTAGTTTTCCATTTTCTCCACGTGCTGGGGTAGAGACGTCGATGCTAACGGGTATGAGGCCATTCAAATTGTTCTCTGTGGTTTACTACCACATTTGCTTACGGAAACTTCTTGGCACTTGCACACAAGGACCGGCCACCACAACAGAGAAGTGCCATACTTTGTTTTTCTTTCCGTAGCCTAAATGGTCGTTGCTAAAGGTTTCCTAGGTCACCCTTCCAGGTTCCCCACACAGGGCTTGGCGCCGTGGCTTAGTTGGTTAAAGCGCCTGTCTAGTAAACAGGAGATCCTGGGTTCGAATCCCAGCGGTGCCTTTGGCGAAACTGATGTGGCTAAAGTCTGTGCACCTTAGCGAGCATGTGATTTTCCCAGAATTGACCAAAAACGGTGAAACCGAGGTTTTCTTTGCAGATTTTTCCATTTTCATACCATCCCTCAGCTGTTGTCGGAGGACAGTGTCCAAAGCTAAAGCGCAGTGGCAGCCAGGCGCCGTGGCTTAGCTGGTCAAAGCGCCTGTCTCGTAAACAGGAGATCCTGGGTTCGAATCCCAGCGGTGCCTCTCCACTGATACCTTTGCTCACTGGAATCTTTCTTGGACAGAGGGCATCAGCATTTTGAATCATGTTTCAATTGTGCAGAGGCTCGAGGACCTGTCTTTTCTGCCCACAAAGTTTAAAAAGCTTCACACTGCTGGACGTTCAAATGCCCAGAAGAAAAACCATCACGTGGCCAATACATGAAACCAACCAGGCTCTGTGGCGCAATGGATAGCGCATTGGACTTCTAGATTGTGAAATGAGGCCATTCAAAGGTTGTGGGTTCGAGTCCCACCAGAGTCGTAAATGTTGGTGTTTTGTTTTCTATATACTGCACAGTGTTTCCCGCAGGCAACAGAAAGTTTTTGAGGACTCTTGTTTTCAACGTATTCAAATAAATAATGTCAATCAAGTCAAAAGGCTTGGAATCATACCCGAGAACCGTCATAGAGGTATTTGAGTCACTGGCTTGTATCATGTAGATGCAGAACTTCACATATGTTCATATATGCATCAAATTGAATTGACATTTCTATATAAAATGCAGTGCAAGAAAACGACCATAACATGGAAGGGTCAGACCTGCTAGCTTCCATGATATCCCTCTATCTATGTAGGGTTGGGTCAAAAGGGTGATACATTTGGCTAGTTTTCCATTTTCTCCACGTGCTGGGGTAGAGACGTCGATGCTAACGGGTATGAGGCCATTCAAATTGTTCTCTGTGGTTTACTACCACATTTGCCTTCCGAAACTTCTTGGCACTTGCACACATGGACCGGCCACCACAACAGAGAAGTGCCATACTTTGTTTTTCTTTCCGTAGCCTAAATGGTCTTTGCTAAAGGTTTCCTGGGTCGCCCTTCCAGGTTCCTCACACAGGGCTTGGCGCCGTGGCTTAGTTGGTTAAAGCGCCTGTCTAGTAAACAGGAGATCCTGGGTTCGAATCCCAGCGGTGCCTTTGGCGAAACTCATGTGGCTCAAGTCTGTGCACCTTAGCGAGCATGTGATTTTCCCAGAATTGACCAAAAACGGTGAAACCGAGGTTTTCTTTGCATATTTTTCTATTTTCATACCATCCCTCAGCTGTTGTCGGAGGACAGTGTCCAAAGCTCAAGCGCAGTGGCAGCCAGGCGCCGTGGCTTAGCTGGTCAAAGCGCCTGTCTCATAAACAGGAGATCCTGGGTTCGAATCCCAGCGGTGCCTCTCCACTGATACCTTTTCTCACTGGAATCTTTCTTGGACAGAGGGCATCAGCATTTTGAATCATGTTTCAATTGTGCAGAGGCTCGAGGACCTGTCTTTTCTGCCCACAAAGTTTAAAAAGCTTCACACTGCTGGACGTTCAAATGCCCAGAAGAAAAAACATCACGTGGCCCAGACAGGAAGTCAGACAGGCTCTGTGGCGCAATGGATAGCGCGTTGGACTTCTAGATTGTGAAATGATGCCATTCAAAGGTTGTGGGTTCGAGTCCCACCAGAGTCGTAAATGTTGGTGTTTTTTTTTCTATATACTGCACAGTGTTTCCCGCAGGCAACAGAAAGTTTTTGAGGACTCTTGTTTTCAACGTATTCAAATAAATAATGTCAATCAAGTCAAAAGGCTTGGAAACATACCCGAGAACCGTCATAGAGGTATTTGAGTCACTGGCTTGTATCATGTAGATGCAGAACTTCATATATGTTCATATATGCATCAAATTGAATTGACATTTCTATATAAAATGCAGTGCAAGAAAACGACCATAACATGGAAGGGTCTGACCTGCTAGCTTCCATGATATCCCTCTATCTATGTAGGGTTGGGTCAAAAGGGTGATACATTTGGATAGTTTTCCATTTTCTCCACGTGCTGGGGTAGAGACGTCGATGCTAACGGGTATGAGGCCATTCAAATTGTTCTCTGTGGTTTACTACCACATTTGCTTTCGGAAACTTCTTGGCACTTGCACACATGGACCGGCCACCACAACAGAGAAGTGCCATACTTTGTTTTTCTTTCCGTAGCCTAAATGGTCTTTGCTAAAGGTTTCATGGGTCGCCCTTCCAGTTTCCTCACACAGGGCTTGGCGCCGTGGCTTAGTTGGTTAAAGCGCCTGTCTAGTAAACAGGAGATCCTGGGTTCGAATCCCAGCGGTGCCTTTGGCGAAACTCATGTGGCTCAAGTCTGTGCACCTTAGCGAGCATGTGATTTTCCCAGAATTGACCAAAAACGGTGAAACCGAGGTTTTCTTTGCAGATTTTTCCATTTTCATACCATCCCTCAGCTGTTGTCGGAGGACAGTGTCCAAAGCTCAAGCGCAGTGGCAGCCAGGCGCCGTGGCTTAGCTGGTCAAAGCGCCTGTCTCGTAAACAGGAGATCCTGGGTTCGAATCCCAGCGGTGCCTCTCCACTGATACCTTTGCTCACTGGAATCTTTCTTGGACAGAGGGCATCAGCATTTTGAATCATGTTTCAATTGTGCAGAGGCTCGAGGACCTGTCTTTTCTGCCCACAAAGTTTAAAAAGCTTCACACTGCTGGACGTTCAAATGCCCAGAAGAAAAACCATCACGTGGCCAATACATGCAACCTGCCAGGCTCTGTAGCGCAATGGATAGCGCATTGGACTTCTAGATTGTGAAATGAGGCCATTCAAAGGTTGTGGGTTCGAGTCCCACCAGAGTCGTAAATGTTGGTGTTTTGTTTTCTATATACTGCACAGTGTTTCCCGCAGGCAACAGAAAGTTTTTGAGGACTCTTGTTTTCAACGTATTCAAATAAATAATGTCAATCAAGTCAAAAGGCTTGGAATCATACCCGAGAACCGTCATAGAGGTATTTGAGTCACTGGCTTGTATCATGTAGATGCAGAACTTCACATATGTTCATATATGCATCAAATTGAATTGACATTTCTATATAAAATGCAGTGCAAGAAAACGACCATAACATGGAAGGGTCAGACCTGCTAGCTTCCATGATATCCCTCTATCTATGTAGGGTTGGGTCAAAAGGGTGATACATTTGGCTAGTTTTCCATTTTCTCCACGTGCTGGGGTAGAGACGTCGATGCTAACGGGTATGAGGCCATTCAAATTGTTCTCTGTGGTTTACTACCACATTTGCCTTCCGAAACTTCTTGGCACTTGCACACATGGACCGGCCACCACAACAGAGAAGTGCCATACTTTGTTTTTCTTTCCGTAGCCTAAATGGTCTTTGCTAAAGGTTTCCTGGGTCGCCCTTCCAGTTTCCTCACACAGGGCTTGGCGCCGTGGCTTAGTTGGTTAAAGCGCCTGTCTAGTAAACAGGAGATCCTGGGTTCGAATCCCAGCGGTGCCTCTCCACTGATACCTTTGCTCACTGGAATCTTTCTTGGACAGAGGGCATCAGCATTTTGAATCATGTTTCAATTGTGCAGAGGCTCGAGGACCTGTCTTTTCTGCCCACAAAGTTTAAAAAGCTTCACACTGCTGGACGTTCAAATGCCCAGAAGAAAAACCATCACGTGGCCAATACATGCAACCAGCCAGGCTCTGTGGCGCAATGGATAGCGCATTGGACTTCTAGATTGTGAATTGAGGCCATTCAAAGGTTGTGGGTTCGAGTCCCACCAGAGTCGTAAATGTTGGTGTTTTGTTTTCTATATACTGCACAGTGTTTCCCGCAGGCAACAGAAAGTTTTTGAGGACTCTTGTTTTCAACGTATTCAAATAAATAATGTCAATCAAGTCAAAAGGCTTGGAATCATACCCGAGAACCGTCATAGAGGTATTTGAGTCACTGTCTTGTATCATGTAGATGCAGAACTTTACATATGTTCATATATGCATCAAATTGAATTGACATTTCTATATAAAATGCAGTGCAAGAAAACGACCATAACATGGAAGGGTCAGACCTGCTAGCTTCCATGATATCCCTCTATCTATGTAGGGTTGGGTCAAAAGGGTGATACATTTGGCTAGTTTTCCATTTTCTCCACGTGCTGGGGTAGAGACGTCGATGCTAACGGGTATGAGGCCATTCAAATTGTTCTCTGTGGTTTACTACCACATTTGCCTTCCGAAACTTCTTGGCACTTGCACACATGGACCGGCCACCACAACAGAGAAGTGCCATACTTTGTTTTTCTTTCCGTAGCCTAAATGGTCTTTGCTAAAGGTTTCCTGGGTCGCCCTTCCAGGTTCCTCACACAGGGCTTGGCGCAGTGGCTTAGTTGGTTAAAGCGCCTGTCTAGTAAACAGGAGATCCTGGGTTCGAATCCCAGCGGTGCCTTTGGCGAAACTCATGTGGCTCAAGTCTGTGCACCTTAGCGAGCATGTCATTTTCCCAGAATTGACCAAAAACGGTGAAACCGAGGTTTTCTTTGCAGATTTTTCCATTTTCATACCATCCCTCAGCTGTTGTCGGAGGACAGTGTCCAAAGCTCAAGCGCAGTGGCAGCCAGGCGCCGTGGCTTAGCTGGTCAAAGCGCCTGTCTCGTAAACAGGAGATCCTGGGTTCGAATCCCAGCGGTGCCTCTCCACTGATACCTTTTCTCACTGGAATCTTTCTTGGACAGAGGGCATCAGCATTTTGAATCATGTTTCAATTGTGCAGAGGCTCGAGGACCTGTCTTTTCTGCCCACAAAGTTTAAAAAGCTTCACACTGCTGGACGTTCAAATGCCCAGAAGAAAAAACATCACGTGGCCCAGACAGGAAGCCAGACAGGCTCTGTGGCGCAATGGATAGCGCGTTGGACTTCTAGATTGTGAAATGATGCCATTCAAAGGTTGTGGGTTCGAGTCCCACCAGAGTCGTAAATGTTGGTGTTTTTTTTTCTATATACTGCACAGTGTTTCCCGCAGGCAACAGAAAGTTTTTGAGGACTCTTGTTTTCAACGTATTCAAATAAATAATGTCAATCAAGTCAAAAGGCTTGGAAACATACCCGAGAACCGTCATAGAGGTATTTGAGTCACTGGCTTGTATCATGTAGATGCAGAACTTCATATATGTTCATATATGCATCAAATTGAATTGACATTTCTATATAAAATGCAGTGCAAGAAAACGACCATAACATGGAAGGGTCTGACCTGCTAGCTTCCATGATATCCCTCTATCTATGTAGGGTTGGGTCAAAAGGGTGATACATTTGGATAGTTTTCCATTTTCTCCACGTGCTGGGGTAGAGACGTCGATGCTAACGGGTATGAGGCCATTCAAATTGTTCTCTGTGGTTTACTACCACATTTGCTTTCGGAAACTTCTTGGCACTTGCACACATGGACCGGCCACCACAACAGAGAAGTGCCATACTTTGTTTTTCTTTCCGTAGCCTAAATGGTCTTTGCTAAAGGTTTCATGGGTCGCCCTTCCAGTTTCCTCACACAGGGCTTGGCGCCGTGGCTTAGTTGGTTAAAGCGCCTGTCTAGTAAACAGGAGATCCTGGGTTCGAATCCCAGCGGTGCCTTTGGCGAAACTCATGTGGCTCAAGTCTGTGCACCTTAGCGAGCATGTGATTTTCCCAGAATTGACCAAAAACGGTGAAACCGAGATTTTCTTTGCAGATTTTTCCATTTTCATACCATCCCTCAGCTGTTGTCGGAGGACAGTGTCCAAAGCTCAAGCGCAGTGGCAGCCAGGCGCCGTGGCTTAGCTGGTCAAAGCGCCTGTCTCGTAAACAGGAGATCCTGGGTTCGAATCCCAGCGGTGCCTCTCCACTGATACCTTTGCTCACTGGAATCTTTCTTGGACAGAGGGCATCAGCATTTTGAATCATGTTTCAATTGTGCAGAGGATCGAGGACCTGTCTTTTCTGCCCACAAAGTTTAAAAAGCTTCACACTGCTGGATGTTCAAATGCCCAGAAGAAAAAACATCACGTGGCCAATACATGCAATCAGCCATTTTCTGTGGCGCAATGGATAGCGCATTGGACTTCTAGATTGTGAAATGAGGCCATTCAAAGGTTGTGGGTTCGAGTCCCACCAGAGTCGTTAATGTTGGTGTTTTGTTTTCTATATACTGCACAGTGTTTCCCGCAGGCAACAGAACGTTTTTGAGGACTCTTGTTTTCAACGTATTCAAATAAATAATGCCAATCAAGTCAAAAGGCTTGGAATCATACCCGAGAACCGTCATAGAGGTATTTGAGTCACTGGCTTGTATCATGTAGATGCAGAACTTCACATATGTTCATATATGCATCAAATTGAATTGACATTTCTATATAAAATGCAGTGCAAGAAAACGACCATAACATGGAAGGGTCTGACCTGCTAGCTTCCATGATATCCCTCTATCTATGTAGGGTTGGGTCAAAAGGGTGATACATTTGGATAGTTTTCCATTTTCTCCACGTGCTGGGGTAGAGACGTCGATGCTAACGGGTATGAGGCCATTCAAATTGTTCTCTGTGGTTTACTACCACATTTGCTTTCGGAAACTTCTTGGCACTTGCACACATGGACCGGCCACCACAACAGAGAAGTGCCATACTTTGTTTTTCTTTCCGTAGCCTAAATGGTCTTTGCTAAAGGTTTCTTGGGTCGCCCTTCCAGGTTCATCACACAGGGCTTGGCGCCGTGGCTTAGTTGGTTAAAGCGCCTGTCTAGTAAACTGGAGATCCTGGGTTCGAATCCCAGCGGTGCCTTTGGTGAAACTCATGTGGCTCAAGTCTGTGCACCTTAGCGAGCATGTGATTTTCCCAGAATTGACCAAAAACGGTGAAACCGAGGTTTTCTTTGCAGATTTTTCCATTTTCATACCATCCCTCAGCTGTTGTCGGAGGACAGTGTCCAAAGCTAATGCGCAGTGGCAGCCAGGCGCTGTGGCTTAGCTGGTCAAAGCGCCTGTCTCGTAAACAGGAGATCCTGGGTTCGAATCCCAGCGGTGCCTGTCCTCTGATACCTTTGCTCACTGGAATCTTTCTTGGACAGAGGGCATCAGCATTTTGAATCATGTTTCAATTGTGCAGAGGCTCGAGGACCTGTCTTTTCTGCCCACAAAGTTTAAAAAGCTTCACACTGCTGGACGTTCAAATGCCCAGAAGAAAAACCATCACGTGGCCAATACATGCAACCAGCCAGGCTCTGTGGCGCAATGGATAGCGCATTGGACTTCTAGATTGTGAAATGAGGCCATTCAAAGGTTGTGGGTTCGAGTCCCACCAGAGTCGAGAATGTTGGTGTTTTGTTTTCTATATACTGCACAGTGTTTCCCGCAGGCAACAGAAAGTTTTTGAGGACTCTTGTTTTCAACGTATTCAATTAAATAATGTCAATCAAGACAAAAGGCTTGGAATCATACCCGATAACCGTCATAGAGGTATTTGAGTCACTGTCTTGTATCATGTAGATGCAGAACTTCACATATGTTCATATATGCATCAAATTGAATTGACATTTCTATATAAAATGCAGTGCAAGAAAACGACCATAACATGGAAGGGTCTGACCTGCTAGCTTCCATGATATCCCTCTATCTATGTAGGGTTGGGTCAAAAGGGTGATACATTTGGCTAGTTTTCCATTTTCTCCACGTGCTGGGGTAGAGACGTCGATGCTAACGGGTATGAGGCCATTCAAATTGTTCTCTGTGGTTTACTACCACATTTGCTTACGGAAACTTCTTGGCACTTGCACACAAGGACCGGCCACCACAACAGAGAAGTTCCATACTTTGTTTTTCTTTCCGTAGCCTAAATGGCCGTTGCTAAAGGTTTCCTAGGTCACCCTTCCAGGTTCCTCACACAGGGCTTGGCGCCGTGGCTTAGTTGGTTAAAGCGCCTGTCTAGTAAACAGGAGATCCTGGGTTCGAATCCCAGCGGTGCCTTTGGCGAAACTCATGTGGCTAAAGTCTGTGCACCTTAGCGAGCATGTGATTTTCCCAGAATTGACCAAAAACGGTGAAACCGAGGTTTTCTTTGCAGATTTTTCCATTTTCATACCATCCCTCAGCTGTTGTCGGAGGACAGTGTCCAAAGCTCAAGCGCAGTGTCAGCCAGGCGCCGTGGCTTAGCTGGTCAAAGCGCCTGTCTCGTAAACAGGAGATCCTGGGTTCGAATCCCAGCGGTGCCTCTCCACTGATACCTTTGCTCACTGGAATCTTTCTTGGACAGAGGGCATCAGCTTTTTGAATCATGTTTCAATTGTGCAGAGGCTCGAGGACCTGTCTTTTCTGCCCACAAAGTTTAAAAAGCTTCACACTGCTGGACGTTCAAATGCCCAGAAGAAAAACCATCACGTGGCCAATACATGCAACCAGCCAGGCTCTGTAGCGCAATGGATAGCGCATTGGACTTCTAGATTGTGAAATGAGGCCATTCAAAGGTTGTGGGTTCGAGTCCCACCAGAGTCGTAAATGTTGGTGTTTTGTTTTCTATATACTGCACAGTGTTTCCCGCAGGCAACAGAAAGTTTTTGAGGACTCTTGTTTTCAACGTATTCAAATGAATAATGTCATACCCGAGAACCGTCATAGAGGTATTTGAGTCACTGGCTTGTATCATGTAGATGCAGAACTTCACATATGTTCATATATGCATCAAATTGAATTGACATTTCTATATAAAATGCAGTGCAAGAAAACGACCATAACATGGAAGGGTCAGACCTGCTAGCTTCCATGATATCCCTCTATCTATGTAGGGTTGGGTCAAAAGGGTGATACATTTGGCTAGTTTTCCATTTTCTCCACGTGCTGGGGTAGAGACGTCGATGCTAACGGGTATGAGGCCATTCAAATTGTTCTCTGTGGTTTACTACCACATTTTCTTACGGAAACTTCTTGGCACTTGCACACAAGGACCGGCCACCACAACAGAGAAGTGCCATACTTTGTTTTTCTTTCCGCAGCCTAAATAGTCGTTGCTAAAGGTTTCCTAGGTCACCCTCCCAGGTTCCTCACACAGGGCTTGGCGCCGTGGCTTAGTTGGTTAAAGCGCCTGTCTAGTAGACAGGAGATCCTGGGTTCGAATCCCAGCGGTGCCTTTGGCGAAACTCATGTGGCTCAAGTCTGTGCACCTTAGCGAGCATGTGATTTTCACAGAATTGACCAAAAACGGTGAAACCGAGGTTTTCTTTGCAGATTTTTCCATTTTCATACCATCCCTCAGCTGTTGTCGGAGGACAGTGTCCAAAGCTAATGCGCAGTGGCAGCCAGGCGCCTTGGTTTAGCTGGTCAAAGCGCCTGTCTCGTAAACAGGAGATCCTGGGTTCGAATCCCAGCGGTGCCTGTCCTCTGATACCTTTGCTCACTGGAATCTTTCTTGGACATTGGGCATCAGCATTTTGAATCATGTTTGAATTGTGCAGAGGCTCGAGGACCTGTCTTTCCTGCCCACAGAGTTTAAAAAGCTTCACACTGCTGGACGTTCAAATGCCCAGAAGAAAAACCATCACGTGGCCCAGCCATGCAGTCAGACAGGCTCTGTGGCGCAATGGATAGCGCGTTGGACTTCTAGATTGTGAAATGAGGCCATTCAAAGGTTGTGGGTTTGAGTCCCACCAGAGTCGAGAATGTTGGTGTTTTGTTTTCTATATACTGCACAATGTTTCCCGCAGGCAACAGAAAGTTTTTGAGGACTCTTGTTTTCAACGTATTCAATTAAATAATGTCAATCAAGACAAAAGGCTTGGAATCATACCCGATAACCGTCATAGAGGTATTTGAGTCACTGTCTTGTATCATGTAGATGCAGAACTTCACATATGTTCATATATGCATCAAATTGAATTGACATATCTATATAAAATGCAGTGCAAGAAAACGACCATAACATGGAAGGGTCTGACCTGCTAGCTTCCATGATATCCCTCTATCTATGGAGGGTTGGGTCAAAAGGGTGATACATTTGGATAGTTTTCCATTTTCTCCACGTGCTGGGGTAGAGACGTCGATGCTAACGGGTATGAGGCCATTCAAATTGTTCTCTGTGGTTTACTACCACATTTGCTTACGGAAACTTCTTGGCACTTGCACAAAAGGACCGGCCACCACAACAGAGAAGTGCCATACTTTGTTTTTCTTTCCGTAGCCTAAATGGTCTTTGCTAAAGGTTTCCTGGGTCGCCCTTCCAGGTTCCTCACACAGGGCTTGGTGCCGTGGCTTAGTTGGTTAAAGCGCCTGTCTAGTAAATAGGAGATCCTGGGTTCGAATCCCAGCGGTGCCTTTGGCGAAACTCATGTGGCTCAAGTCTGTGCACCTTAGCGAGCATGTGATTTTCCCAGAATTTACCAAAAACGGTGAAACCGAGTTTTTCTTTGCAGATTTTTCCATTTTCATATCATCCCTCAGCTGTTGTCGGAGGACAGTGTCCAAAGCTAATGCGCAGTGGCAGCCAGGCGCCGTGGCTTAGCTGGTCAAAGCGCCTGTCTCGTAAACAGGAGATCCTGGGTTCGAATCCCAGCGGTGCCTGTCCTCTGATACCTTTGCTCACTGGAATCTTTCTTGGACAGAGGGCATCAGCATTTTGAATCATGTTTCAATTGTGCAGAGGCTCGAGGACCTGTCTTTCCTGCCCACAGAGTTTAAAAAGCTTCACACTGCTGGACGTTCAAATGCCCAGAAGAAAAACCATCACGTGGCCAATACATGCAATCAGACAGGCTCTGTGGGGCAATGGATAGCGCATTGGACTTCTAGATTGTGAAATGAGGCCATTCAAAGGTTGTGGGTTCGAGTCCCACCAGAGTCGTAAATGTTGGTGTTTTGTTTTCTATATACTGCACAGTGTTTCCCGCAGGCAACAGAAAGTTTTTGAGGGCTCTTGTTTTCAACGTATTCAAATAAATAATGTCAATCAAGTCAAAAGGCTTGGAATCATACCCGAGAACCGTCATAGAGGTATTTGAGTCACTGGCTTGTATCATGTAGATGCAGAACTTCACATATGTTCATATATGCATCAAATTGAATTGACATTTCTATATAAAATGCAGTGTAAGAAAACGACCATAACATGGAAGGGTCTGACCTGCTAGCTTCCATGATATCCCTCTATCTATGTAGGGTTGGGTCAAAAGGGTGATACATTTGGATAGTTTTCCATTTTCTCCACGTGCTGGGGTAGAGACGTCGATGCTACCGGTACTGAAGGCCATTCAAATTGTTCTCTGTGGTTTACTACCACATTTGCCTTCGGAAACTTCTTGGCACTTGCACACATGGACCAGCCACCACAACAGAGAAGTGCCATACTTTGTTTTTCTTTCCGTAGCCTAAATGGTCTTTGCTAAAGGTTTCCTGGGTCGCCCTTCCAGGTTCCTCACACAGGGCTTGGCGCCGTGGCTTAGTTGGTTAAAGTGCCTGTCTAGTAAACAGGAGATCCTGGGTTCGAATCCCAGTGGTGCCTTTGGCAAAACTCATGTGGCTCAAGTCTGTGCACCTTAGCGAGCATGTGATTCCCAGAATTGACCAAAACTGTTAAACCGAGGTTTTCTTTGCAGATTTTTCCATTTTCATACCATCCCTCAGCTGTTGTCGGAGGACAGTGTCCAAAGCTAATGCGCAGTGGCAGCCAGGCTCCGTGGTTTAGCTGGTCAAAGCGCCTGTCTCGTAAACAGAAGATCCTGGGTTCGATTCCCAGCGGTGCCTGTCCTCTGATACCTTTGCTCACTGGAATCTTTCTTGGACAGAGGGCATCAGCATTTTGAATCATGTTTCAATTGTGCAGAGCCTCGAGGACCTGTCTTTTCTGCCCACAAAGTTTAAAAAGCTTCACACTGCTGGACGTTCAAATGCCCAGAAGAAAAACCATCACGTGGCCAATACATGCAATCAGACAGGCTCTGTGGCGCAATGGATAGCGCATTGGACTTCTAGATTGTGAAATGAGGCCATTCAAAGGTTGTGGGATCGAGTCCCACCAGAGTCGTAAATGTTGGTGTTTTGTTTTCTATATACTGCACAGTGTTTCCCGCAGGCAACAGAATGTTTTTGAGGACTCTTGTTTTCAACGTATTCAAATAAATAATGACAATCAAGTCAAAAGGCTTGGAATCATACCCGAGAACCGTCATAGAGGTATTTGAGTCACTGGCTTGTATCATGTAGATGCAGAACTTCACATATGTTCATATATGCATCAAATTGAATTGACATTTCTATATAAAATGCAGTGTAAGAAAACGACCATAACATGGAAGGGTCTGACCTGCTAGCTTCCATGATATCCCTCTATCTATGTAGGGTTGGGTCAAAAGGGTGATACATTTGGATAGTTTTCCATTTTCTCCACGTGCTGGGGTAGAGACGTCGATGCTACCGGTTATGAGGCCATTCAAATTGTTCTCTGTGGTTTACTACCACATTTGCCTTCGGAAACTTCTTGGCACTTGCACACATGGACCAGCCACCACAACAGAGAAGTGCCATACTTTGTTTTTCTTTCCGTAGCCTAAATGGTCTTTGCTAAAGGTTTCCTGGGTCGCCCTTCCAGGTTCCTCACACAGGGCTTGGCGCCGTGGCTTAGTTGGTTAAAGTGCCTGTCTAGTAAACAGGAGATCCTGGGTTCGAATCCCAGTGGTGCCTTTGGCAAAACTCATGTGGCTCAAGTCTGTGCACCTTAGCGAGCATGTGATTCCCAGAATTGACCAAAACTGTTAAACCAAGGTTTTCTTTGCAGATTTTTCCATTTTCATACCATCCCTCAGCTGTTGTCGGAGGACAGTGTCCAAAGCTAATGCGCAGTGGCAGCCAGGCTCCGTGGCTTAGCTGGTCAAAGCGCCTGTCTCGTAAACAGAAGATCCTGGGTTCGATTCCCAGCGGTGCCTGTCCTCTGATACCTTTGCTCACTGGAATCTTTCTTGGACAGAGGGCATCAGCATTTTGAATCATGTTTCAATTGTGCAGAGCCTCGAGGACCTGTCTTTTCTGCCCACAAAGTTTAAAAAGCTTCACACTGCTGGACGTTCAAATGCCCAGAAGAAAAACCATCACGTGGCCAATACATGCAATCAGACAGGCTCTGTGGCGCAATGGATAGCGCATTGGACTTCTAGATTGTGAAATGAGGCCATTCAAAGGTTGTGGGATCGAGTCCCACCAGAGTCGTAAATGTTGGTGTTTTGTTTTCTATATACTGCACAGTGTTTCCCGCAGGCAACAGAAAGTTTTTGAGGACTCTTGTTTTCAACGTATTCAAATAAATAATGACAATCAAGTCAAAAGGCTTGGAATCATACCCGAGAACCGTCATAGAGGTATTTGAGTCACTGGCTTGTATCATGTAGATGCAGAACTTCACATATGTTTATATATGCATCAAATTGAATTGACATTTCTATATAAAATGCAGTGCAAGAAAACGACCATAACATGGAAGGGTCTGACCTGCTAGCTTCCATGATATCCCTCTATCTATGTAGGGTTGGGTCAAAAGGGTGATACATTTGGCTAGTTTTCCATTTTCTCCACGTGCTGGGGTCGAGATGTCGATCCTAACGGGTATGAGGCCATTCAAATTGTTCTCTGTGGTTTACTACCACATTTGCTTATGGAAACTTCTTGGCACTTGCACACAGGGACCGGCCACCACAACAGAGAAGTGCCATACTTTGTTTTCCTTTCCTTGGCCTAAATGGTCTTTGCCAATGGTTTCCTGGGTCGCCCTTCCAAGTTTCTCACACAGGGCTTGGCGCCGTGGCTTAGTTGGTTAAAGTGCCTGTCTAGTAAACAGGAGATCCTGGGTTCGAATCCCAGCGGTGCCTTTGGCGAAACTCATGTGGCTAAAGTCTGTGCACCTTAGCGAGCATGTGATTTTCCCAGAATTGACCAAAAACGGTGAAACCGAGGTTTTCTTTGCAGATTTTTCCATTTTCATACCATCCCTCAGCTGTTGTCGGAGGACAGTGTCCAAAGCTAATGCACAGTGGCAGCCAGGCGCCGTGGCTTAGCTGGTCAAAGCGCCTGTCTCGTAAACAGGAGATCCTGAGTTCGAATCCCAGCGGTGCCTGTCCTCTGATACCTTTGCTCACTGGAATCTTTCTTGGACAGAGGGCATCAGCATTTTGAATCATGTTTCAATTGTGCAGAGGCTCAAGGACCTGTCTTTTCTGACCACAAAGTTTAAAAAGCTTCACACTGCTGGACGTTCAAATGCCCAGAAGAAAAACCATCACGTGGCCAATACATGCAATCAGACAGGCTCTGTGGCGCAATGGATAGCACATTGGACTTCTAGATTGTGAAATGAGGCCATTCAAAGGTTGTGGGTTCGAGTCCCACCAGAGTCGTAAATGTTGGTGTTTTGTTTTCTATATACTGCACAATGTTTCCCGCAGGCAACAGAAAGTTTTTGAGGACTCTTGTTATCAACGTATTCAATTAAATAATGTCAATCAAGACAAAAGGCTTGGAATCATACCCGATAACCGTCATAGAGGTATTTGAGTCACTGGCTTGTATCATGTAGATGCAGAACTTCACATATGTTCATATATGCATCAAATTGAATTGACATTTCTATATAAAATGCAGTGCAAGAAAACGACCATAACATGGAAGGGTCTGACCTGCTAGCTTCCATGATATCCCTCTATCTATGTAGAGTTGGGTCAAAAGGGTGATACATTTGGCTAGTTTTCCATTTTCTCCACGTGCTGGGGTCGAGATGTCGATCCTAACGGGTATGAGGCCATTCAAATTGTTCTCTGTGGTTTACTACCACATTTGCTTATGGAAACTTCTTGGCACTTGCACACAGGGACCGGCCACCACAACAGAGAAGTGCCATACTTTGTTTTCCTTTCCGTAGACTAAATGGTCTTTGCCAAAGGTTTCCTGGGTCGCCCTTCCAAGTTTCTCACACAGGGCTTGGCGCAGTGGCTTAGTTGGTTAAAGCGCCTGTCTAGTAAACAGGAGATCCTGGGTTCGAATCCCAGCGGTGCCTTTGGCGAAACTCATGTGGCTCAAGTCTGTGCACCTTAGCGAGCATGTGATTTTCCCAGAATTGACCAAAAACGGTGAAACCGAGGTTTTCTTTGCAGATTTTTCCATTTTCATACCATCCCTCAGCTGTTGTCGGAGGACAGTGTCCAAAGCTAATGCGCAGTGGCAGCCAGGCGCCGTGGCTTAGCTGGTCAAAGCGCCTGTCTCGTAAACAGGAGATCCTGGGTTTGAATCCCAGCGGTGCCTGTCCTCTGATACCTTTGCTCACTGGAATCTTTCTTGGACAGAGGGCATCAGCATTTTGAATCATGTTTCAATTGTGCAGAGGCTCGAGGACCTGTCTTTCCTGCCCACAGAGTTTAAAAAGCTTCACACTGCTGGACGTTCAAATGCCCAGAAGAAAAACCATCACGTGGCCAATACATGCAATCAGACAGGCTCTGTGGCGCAATGGATAGCGCATTGGACTTCTAGATTGTGAAATGAGGCCATTCAAAGGTTGTGGGTTCGAGTCCCACCAGAGTCGTAAATGTTGGTGTTTTGTTTTCTATATACTGCACAGTGTTTCCCGCAGGCAACAGAAAGTTTTTGAGGACTCTTGTTTTCAACGTATTCAAATAAATAATGTCAATCAAGTCAAAAGGCTTGGAATCATACCCGAGAACCGTCATAGAGGTATTTGAGTCACTGGCTTGTATCATGTAGATGCAGAACTTCACATATGTTCATATATGCATCAAATTGAATTGACATTTCTATATAAAATGCAGTGCAAGAAAACGACCATAACATGGAAGGGTCTGACCTGCTAGCTTCCATGATATCCCTCTATCTATGTAGGGTTGGGTCAAAAGGGTGATACATTGGGCTAGTTTTCCATTTTCTCCACGTGCTGGGGTCGAGATGTCGATCCTGACGGGTATGAGGCCATTCAAATTGTTCTCTGTGGTTTACTACCACATTTGCTTATGGAAACTTCTTGGCACTTGCACACAGGGACCGGCCACCACAACAGAGAAGTGCCATACTTTGTTTTCCTTTCCGTAGCCTAAATGGTCTTTGCCAAAAGTTTCCTGGGTCGCCCTTCCAAGTTCCTCACACAGGGCTTGGCGCCGTGGCTTAGTTGGTTAAAGCGCCTGTCTAGTAAACAGGAGATCCTGAGTTCGAATCCCAGCGGTGCCTTTGTCGAAACTCATGTGGCTCAAGTCTGTGCACCTTAGCGAGCATGTGATTTTCCCAGAATTGACCAAAAACGGTGAAACCGAGGTTTTCTTTGCAGATTTTTCCATTTTCATACCATCCCTCAGCTGTTGTCGGAGGACAGTGTCCAAAGCTAATGCACAGTGGCAGCCAGGCGCCGTGGCTTAGCTGGTCAAAGCGCCTGTCTCGTAAACAGGAGATCCTGGGTTCGAATCCCAGCGGTGCCTGTCCTCTGATACCTTTGCTCACTGGAATCTTTCTTGGACAGAGGGCATCAGCATTTTGAATCATGTTTCAATTGTGCAGAGGCTCGAGGACCTGTCTTTTCTGACCACAAAGTTTAAAAAGCTTCACACTGCTGGACGTTCAAATGCCCAGAAGAAAAACCATCACGTGGCCAATACATGCAATCAGACTGGCTCTGTGGCGCAATGGATAGCGCATTGGACTTCTAGATTGTGAAATGAAGCCATTCAAAGGTTGTGGGTTTGAGTCCCACCAGAGTCGTAAATGTTGGTGTTTTGTTTTCTATATTCTGCACAGTGTTTCCCGCAGGCAACAGAAAGTTTTTGAGGACTCTTGTTTTCAACGTATTCAATTAAATAATGTCAATCAAGACAAAAGGCTTGGAATCATACCCGAGAACCGTTATAGAGGTATTTGAGTCACTGTCTTGTATCATGTAGATGCAGAACTTCACATATGTTCATATATGCATCAAATTTAATTGACATTTCTATATAAAATGCAGTGCAAGAAAACGACCATAACATGGAAGGGTCTGACCTGCTAGCTTCCATGATATCCCTCTATCTATGGAGGGTTGGGTCAAAAGGGTGACACATTTGGATAGTTTTCCATTTTCTCCACGTGCTGGGGTAGAGACGTCGATGCTAACGGGTATGAGGCCATTCAAATTGTTCTCTGTGGTTTACTACCACATTTGCTTACGGAAACTTCTTGGCACTTGCACACAGGGACCGGCCACCACAACAGAGAAGTGCCATACTTTGTTTTCCTTTCCGTAGCCTAAATGGTCTTTGCCAAAGGTTTCCTGGGTCGCCCTTCCAGGTTCCTCACACAGGGCTTGGCGCCGTGGCTTGGTTGGTTAAAGCGCCTGTCTAGTAAACAGGAGATCCTGGGTTCGAATCCCAGCGGTGCCTTTGGCGAAACTCATGTGGCTCAAGTCTGTGCACCTTAGCGAGCATGTGATTTTCCCAGAATTGACACAAAATGGTGAAACCGAGGTTTTCTTTGCAGATTTTTCCATTTTCATACCATCCCTCAGCTGTTGTCGGAGGACAGTGTCCAAAGCTAATGCGCAGTGGCAGCCAGGCGCCTTGGTTTAGCTGGTCAAAGCGCCTGTCTCGTAAACAGGAGATCCTGGGTTCGAATCCCAGCGGTGCCTGTCCTCTGATACCTTTGCTCACTGGAATCTTTCTTGGACATTGGGCATCAGCATTTTGAATCATGTTTGAATTGTGCAGAGGCTCGAGGACCTGTCTTTCCTGCCCACAGAGTTTAAAAAGCTTCACACTGCTGGACGTTCAAATGCCCAGAAGAAAAACCATCACGTGGCCCAGCCATGCAGTCAGACAGGCTCTGTGGCGCAATGGATAGCGCGTTGGACTTCTAGATTGTGAAATGAGGACATTCAAAGGTTGTGGCTTTGAGTCCCACCAGAGTCGAGAATGTTGGTGTTTTGTTTTCTATATACTGCACAATGTTTCCCGCAGGCAACAGAAAGTTTTTGAGGACTCTTGTTTTCAACGTATTCAATTAAATAATGTCAATCAAGACAAAAGGCTTGGAATCATACCCGATAACCGTCATAGAGGTATTTGAGTCACTGTCTTGTATCATGTAGATGCAGAACTTCACATATGTTCATATATGCATCAAATTGAATTGACATATCTATATAAAATGCAGTGCAAGAAAACGACCATAACATGGAAGGGTCTGACCTGCTAGCTTCCATGATATCCCTCTATCTATGGAGGGTTGGGTCAAAAGGGTGATACATTTGGATAGTTTTCCATTTTCTCCACGTGCTGGGGTAGAGACGTCGATGCTAACGGGTATGAGGCCATTCAAATTGTTCTCTGTGGTTTACTACCACATTTGCTTACGGAAACTTCTTGGCACTTGCACAAAAGGACCGGCCACCACAACAGAGAAGTGCCATACTTTGTTTTTCTTTCCGTAGCCTAAATGGTCTTTGCTAAAGGTTTCCTGGGTCGCCCTTCCAGGTTCCTCACACAGGGCTTGGTGCCGTGGCTTAGTTGGTTAAAGCGCCTGTCTAGTAAACAGGAGATCCTGGGTTCGAATCCCAGCGGTGCCTTTGGCGAAACTCATGTGGCTCAAGTCTGTGCACCTTAGCGAGCATGTGATTTTCCCAGAATTTACCAAAAACGGTGAAACCGAGTTTTTCTTTGCAGATTTTTCCATTTTCATATCATCCCTCAGCTGTTGTCGGAGGACAGTGTCCAAAGCTAATGCGCAGTGGCAGCCAGGCGCCGTGGCTTAGCTGGTCAAAGCGCCTGTCTCGTAAACAGGAGATCCTGGGTTCGAATCCCAGCGGTGCCTGTCCTCTGATACCTTCGCTCACTGGAATCTTTCTTGGACAGAGGGCATCAGCATTTTGAATCATGTTTCAATTGTGCAGAGGCTCGAGGACCTGTCTTTCCTGCCCACAGAGTTTAAAAAGCTTCACACTGCTGGACGTTCAAATGCCCAGAAAAAAAACCATCACGTGGCCAATACATGCAATCAGACAGGCTCTGTGGGGCAGAGGATAGCGCATTGGACTTCTAGATTGTTAAATGAGGCCATTCAAAGGTTGTGGGTTCGAGTCCCACCAGAGTCGTAAATGTTGGTGTTTTGTTTTCTATATACTGCACAGTGTTTCCCGCAGGCAACAGAAAGTTTTTGAGGGCTCTTGTTTTCAACGTATTCAAATAAATAATGTCAATCAAGTCAAAAGGCTTGGAATCATACCCGAGAACCGTCATAGAGGTATTTGAGTCACTGGCTTGTATCATGTAGATGCAGAACTTCACATATGTTCATATATGCATCAAATTGAATTGACATTTCTATATAAAATGCAGTGTAAGAAAACGACCATAACATGGAAGGGTCTGACCTGCTAGCTTCCATGATATCCCTCTATCTATGTAGGGTTGGGTCAAAAGGGTGATACATTTGGATAGTTTTCCATTTTCTCCACGTGCTGGGGTAGAGACGTCGATGCTACCGGTACTGAAGGCCATTCAAATTGTTCTCTGTGGTTTACTACCACATTTGCCTTCGGAAACTTCTTGGCACTTGCACACATGGACCAGCCACCACAACAGAGAAGTGCCATACTTTGTTTTTCTTTCCGTAGCCTAAATGGTCTTTGCTAAAGGTTTCCTGGGTCGCCCTTCCAGGTTCCTCACACAGGGCTTGGCGCCGTGGCTTAGTTGGTTAAAGTGCCTGTCTAGTAAACAGGAGATCCTGGGTTCGAATCCCAGCGGTGCCTTTGTCGAAACTCATGTGGCTCAAGTCTGTGCACCTTAGCGAGCATGTGATTTTCCCAGAATTGACCAAAAACGGTGAAACCGAGGTTTTCTTTGCAGATTTTTCCATTTTCATACCATCCCTCAGCTGTTGTCGGAGGACAGTGTCCAAAGCTAATGCGCAGTGGCAGCCAGGCGCCGTGGCTTAGCTGGTCAAAGCGCCTGTCTCGTAAACAGGAGATCCTGGGTTTGAATCCCAGCGGTGCCTGTCCTCTGATACCTTTGCTCACTGGAATCTTTCTTGGACAGAGGGCATCAGCATTTTGAATCATGTTTCAATTGTGCAGAGGCTCGAGGACCTGTCTTTCCTGCCCACAGAGTTTAAAAAGCTTCACACTGCTGGACGTTCAAATGCCCAGAAGAAAAACCATCACGTGGCCAATACATGCAATCAGACAGGCTCTGTGGCGCAATGGATAGCGCATTGGACTTCTAGATTGTGAAATGAGGCCATTCAAAGGTTGTGGGTTCGAGTCCCACCAGAGTCGTAAATGTTGGTGTTTTGTTTTCTATATACTGCACAGTGTTTCCCGCAGGCAACAGAAAGTTTTTGAGGACTCTTGTTTTCAACGTATTCAAATAAATAATGTCAATCAAGTCAAAAGGCTTGGAATCATACCCGAGAACCGTCATAGAGGTATTTGAGTCACTGGCTTGTATCATGTAGATGCAGAACTTCACATATGTTCATATATGCATCAAATTGAATTGACATTTCTATATAAAATGCAGTGCAAGAAAACGACCATAACATGGAAGGGTCTGACCTGCTAGCTTCCATGATATCCCTCTATCTATGTAGGGTTGGGTCAAAAGGGTGATACATTGGGCTAGTTTTCCATTTTCTCCACGTGCTGGGGTCGAGATGTCGATCCTGACGGGTATGAGGCCATTCAAATTGTTCTCTGTGGTTTACTACCACATTTGCTTATGGAAACTTCTTGGCACTTGCACACAGGGACCGGCCACCACAACAGAGAAGTGCCATACTTTGTTTTCCTTTCCGTAGCCTAAATGGTCTTTGCCAAAAGTTTCCTGGGTCGCCCTTCCAAGTTCCTCACACAGGGCTTGGCGCCGTGGCTTAGTTGGTTAAAGCGCCTGTCTAGTAAACAGGAGATCCTGAGTTCGAATCCCAGCGGTGCCTTTGTCGAAACTCATGTGGCTCAAGTCTGTGCACCTTAGCGAGCATGTGATTTTCCCAGAATTGACCAAAAACGGTGAAACCGAGGTTTTCTTTGCAGATTTTTCCATTTTCATACCATCCCTCAGCTGTTGTCGGAGGACAGTGTCCAAAGCTAATGCACAGTGGCAGCCAGGCGCCGTGGCTTAGCTGGTCAAAGCGCCTGTCTCGTAAACAGGAGATCCTGGGTTCGAATCCCAGCGGTGCCTGTCCTCTGATACCTTTGCTCACTGGAATCTTTCTTGGACAGAGGGCATCAGCATTTTGAATCATGTTTCAATTGTGCAGAGGCTCGAGGACCTGTCTTTTCTGACCACAAAGTTTAAAAAGCTTCACACTGCTGGACGTTCAAATGCCCAGAAGAAAAACCATCACGTGGCCAATACATGCAATCAGACTGGCTCTGTGGCGCAATGGATAGCGCATTGGACTTCTAGATTGTGAAATGAAGCCATTCAAAGGTTGTGGGTTTGAGTCCCACCAGAGTCGTAAATGTTGGTGTTTTGTTTTCTATATTCTGCACAGTGTTTCCCGCAGGCAACAGAAAGTTTTTGAGGACTCTTGTTTTCAACGTATTCAATTAAATAATGTCAATCAAGACAAAAGGCTTGGAATCATACCCGAGAACCGTTATAGAGGTATTTGAGTCACTGTCTTGTATCATGTAGATGCAGAACTTCACATATGTTCATATATGCATCAAATTTAATTGACATTTCTATATAAAATGCAGTGCAAGAAAACGACCATAACATGGAAGGGTCTGACCTGCTAGCTTCCATGATATCCCTCTATCTATGGAGGGTTGGGTCAAAAGGGTGACACATTTGGATAGTTTTCCATTTTCTCCACGTGCTGGGGTAGAGACGTCGATGCTAACGGGTATGAGGCCATTCAAATTGTTCTCTGTGGTTTACTACCACATTTGCTTACGGAAACTTCTTGGCACTTGCACACAGGGACCGGCCACCACAACAGAGAAGTGCCATACTTTGTTTTCCTTTCCGTAGCCTAAATGGTCTTTGCCAAAGGTTTCCTGGGTCGCCCTTCCAGGTTCCTCACACAGGGCTTGGCGCCGTGGCTTGGTTGGTTAAAGCGCCTGTCTAGTAAACAGGAGATCCTGGGTTCGAATCCCAGCGGTGCCTTTGGCGAAACTCATGTGGCTCAAGTCTGTGCACCTTAGCGAGCATGTGATTTTCCCAGAATTGACACAAAATGGTGAAACCGAGGTTTTCTTTGCAGATTTTTCCATTTTCATACCATCCCTCAGCTGTTGTCGGAGGACAGTGTCCAAAGCTAATGCGCAGTGGCAGCCAGGCGCCTTGGTTTAGCTGGTCAAAGCGCCTGTCTCGTAAACAGGAGATCCTGGGTTCGAATCCCAGCGGTGCCTGTCCTCTGATACCTTTGCTCACTGGAATCTTTCTTGGACATTGGGCATCAGCATTTTGAATCATGTTTGAATTGTGCAGAGGCTCGAGGACCTGTCTTTCCTGCCCACAGAGTTTAAAAAGCTTCACACTGCTGGACGTTCAAATGCCCAGAAGAAAAACCATCACGTGGCCCAGCCATGCAGTCAGACAGGCTCTGTGGCGCAATGGATAGCGCGTTGGACTTCTAGATTGTGAAATGAGGACATTCAAAGGTTGTGGCTTTGAGTCCCACCAGAGTCGAGAATGTTGGTGTTTTGTTTTCTATATACTGCACAATGTTTCCCGCAGGCAACAGAAAGTTTTTGAGGACTCTTGTTTTCAACGTATTCAATTAAATAATGTCAATCAAGACAAAAGGCTTGGAATCATACCCGATAACCGTCATAGAGGTATTTGAGTCACTGTCTTGTATCATGTAGATGCAGAACTTCACATATGTTCATATATGCATCAAATTGAATTGACATATCTATATAAAATGCAGTGCAAGAAAACGACCATAACATGGAAGGGTCTGACCTGCTAGCTTCCATGATATCCCTCTATCTATGGAGGGTTGGGTCAAAAGGGTGATACATTTGGATAGTTTTCCATTTTCTCCACGTGCTGGGGTAGAGACGTCGATGCTAACGGGTATGAGGCCATTCAAATTGTTCTCTGTGGTTTACTACCACATTTGCTTACGGAAACTTCTTGGCACTTGCACAAAAGGACCGGCCACCACAACAGAGAAGTGCCATACTTTGTTTTTCTTTCCGTAGCCTAAATGGTCTTTGCTAAAGGTTTCCTGGGTCGCCCTTCCAGGTTCCTCACACAGGGCTTGGTGCCGTGGCTTAGTTGGTTAAAGCGCCTGTCTAGTAAACAGGAGATCCTGGGTTCGAATCCCAGCGGTGCCTTTGGCGAAACTCATGTGGCTCAAGTCTGTGCACCTTAGCGAGCATGTGATTTTCCCAGAATTTACCAAAAACGGTGAAACCGAGTTTTTCTTTGCAGATTTTTCCATTTTCATATCATCCCTCAGCTGTTGTCGGAGGACAGTGTCCAAAGCTAATGCGCAGTGGCAGCCAGGCGCCGTGGCTTAGCTGGTCAAAGCGCCTGTCTCGTAAACAGGAGATCCTGGGTTCGAATCCCAGCGGTGCCTGTCCTCTGATACCTTCGCTCACTGGAATCTTTCTTGGACAGAGGGCATCAGCATTTTGAATCATGTTTCAATTGTGCAGAGGCTCGAGGACCTGTCTTTCCTGCCCACAGAGTTTAAAAAGCTTCACACTGCTGGACGTTCAAATGCCCAGAAGAAAAACCATCACGTGGCCAATACATGCAATCAGACAGGCTCTGTGGGGCAGAGGATAGCGCATTGGACTTCTAGATTGTTAAATGAGGCCATTCAAAGGTTGTGGGTTCGAGTCCCACCAGAGTCGTAAATGTTGGTGTTTTGTTTTCTATATACTGCACAGTGTTTCCCGCAGGCAACAGAAAGTTTTTGAGGGCTCTTGTTTTCAACGTATTCAAATAAATAATGTCAATCAAGTCAAAAGGCTTGGAATCATACCCGAGAACCGTCATAGAGGTATTTGAGTCACTGGCTTGTATCATGTAGATGCAGAACTTCACATATGTTCATATATGCATCAAATTGAATTGACATTTCTATATAAAATGCAGTGTAAGAAAACGACCATAACATGGAAGGGTCTGACCTGCTAGCTTCCATGATATCCCTCTATCTATGTAGGGTTGGGTCAAAAGGGTGATACATTTGGATAGTTTTCCATTTTCTCCACGTGCTGGGGTAGAGACGTCGATGCTACCGGTACTGAAGGCCATTCAAATTGTTCTCTGTGGTTTACTACCACATTTGCCTTCGGAAACTTCTTGGCACTTGCACACATGGACCAGCCACCACAACAGAGAAGTGCCATACTTTGTTTTTCTTTCCGTAGCCTAAATGGTCTTTGCTAAAGGTTTCCTGGGTCGCCCTTCCAGGTTCCTCACACAGGGCTTGGCGCCGTGGCTTAGTTGGTTAAAGTGCCTGTCTAGTAAACAGGAGATCCTGGGTTCGAATCCCAGTGGTGCCTTTGGCAAAACTCATGTGGCTCAAGTCTGTGCACCTTAGCGAGCATGTGATTCCCAGAATTGACCGAAACTGTTAAACCGAGGTTTTCTTTGCAGATTTTTCCATTTTCATACCATCCCTCAGCTGTTGTCGGAGGACAGTGTCCAAAGCTAATGCGCAGTGGCAGCCAGGCTCCGTGGCTTAGCTGGTCAAAGCGCCTGTCTCGTAAACAGAAGATCCTGGGTTCGATTCCCAGCGGTGCCTGTCCTCTGATACCTTTGCTCACTGGAATCTTTCTTGGACAGAGGGCATCAGCATTTTGAATCATGTTTCAATTGTGCAGAGCCTCGAGGACCTGTCTTTTCTGCCCACAAAGTTTAAAAAGCTTCACACTGCTGGACGTTCAAATGCCCAGAAGAAAAACCATCACGTGGCCAATACATACAATCAGACAGGCTCTGTGGCGCAATGGATAGCGCATTGGACTTCTAGATTGTGAAATGAGGCCATTCAAAGGTTGTGGGATCAAGTCCCACCAGAGTCGTAAATGTTGGTGTTTTGTTTTCTATATACTGCACAGTGTTTCCCGCAGGCAACAGAAAGTTTTTGAGGACTCTTGTTTTCAACGTATTCAAATAAATAATGACAATCAAGTCAAAAGGCTTGGAATCATACCCGAGAACCGTCATAGAGGTATTTGAGTCACTGGCTTGTATCATGTAGATGCAGAACTTCACATATGTTTATATATGCATCAAATTGAATTGACATTTCTATATAAAATGCAGTGCAAGAAAACGACCATAACATGGAAGGGTCTGACCTGCTAGCTTCCATGATATCCCTCTATCTATGTAGGGTTGGGTCAAAAGGGTGATACATTTGGCTAGTTTTCCATTTTCTCCACGTGCTGGGGTCGAGATGTCGATCCTAACGGGTATGAGGCCATTCAAATTGTTCTCTGTGGTTTACTACCACATTTGCTTATGGAAACTTCTTGGCACTTACACACAGGGACCGGCCACCACAACAGAGAAGTGCCATACTTTGTTTTCCTTTCCGTAGCCTAAATGGTCTTTGCCAATGGTTTCCTGGGTCGCCCTTCCAAGTTCCTCACACAGGGCTTGGCGCCGTGGCTTAGTTGGTTAAAGCGCCTGTCTAGTAAACAGGAGATCCTGGGTTCGAATCCCAGCGGTGCCTTTGGCGAAACTCATGTGGCTCAAGTCTGTGCACCTTAGCGAGCATGTGATTTTCCCAGAATTGACCAAAAACGGTGAAACCGAGGTTTTCTTTGCAGATTTTTCCATTTTCATACCATCCCTCAGCTGTTGTCGGAGGACAGTGTCCAAAGCTAATGCACAGTGGCAGCCAGGCGCCGTGGCTTAGCTGGTCAAAGCGCCTGTCTCGTAAACAGGAGATCCTGAGTTCGAATCCCAGCGGTGCCTGTCCTCTGATACCTTTGCTCACTGGAATCTTTCTTGGACAGAGGGCATCAGCATTTTGAATCATGTTTCAATTGTGCAGAGGCTCGAGGACCTGTCTTTTCTGACCACAAAGTTTAAAAAGCTTCACACTGCTGGACGTTCAAATGCCCAGAAGAAAAACCATCACGTGGCCAATACATGCAATCAGACAGGCTCTGTGGCGCAATGGATAGCACATTGGACTTCTAGATTGTGAAATGAGGCCATTCAAAGGTTGTGGGTTCGAGTCCCACCAGAGTCGTAAATGTTGGTGTTTTGTTTTCTATATGCTGCACAGTGTTTCCCGCAGGCAACAGAAAGTTTTTGAGGATTCTTGTTTTCAACGTATTCAATTAAATAATGTCAATCAAGACAAAAGGCTTGGAATCATACCCGATAACCGTCATAGAGGTATTTGAGTCACTGGCTTGTATCATGTAGATGCAGAACTTCACATATGTTCATATATGCATCAAATTGAATTGACATTTCTATATAAAATGCAGTGCAAGAAAACGACCATAACATGGAAGGGTCTGACCTGCTAGCTTCCATGATATCCCGCTATCTATGTAGGGTTGGGTCAAAAGGGTGATACATTTGGCTAGTTTTCCATTTTCTCCACGTGCTGGGGTCGAGATGTCGATCC